>NW_006777895.1:3113275-3184065 GCF_000442215.2 Lipotes vexillifer | reverse complement strand
GAAAGAGATAAAATTTCCTAGATTTATAGAAATGAGTCTTTTGTATAAAAACCTGAATTACAACAAAGGCACAATTTAGATCTAATATAATATACAATACTGTGTTCAGCACAAGATGAATATAAAAATGTCAAGTTGCATACAGATATTTTTAAATTCTTAGAGAAAACACAATCTTACACAATCTTTTGGTTTCTTGAGGGATGTCAACATCAATTACAAAGATAACAATTTAATTCAAAAGAGGTCAGTGTAATTTACTGAAAACCATATACATTTTATTTCTTTCAAGTACAAACATAGTTACAAGTGAAGCTAACAAAGTAAAGGATTTATTTCAATAGCTAAATGAGTATGGTTTATGGTAGATATTAACTATGAATAAAGTCAAGGCTTCCTGAAAAAATGATTGTCTTAATTACTTTCAACAGCTTACCTTTAAAATAATTTTATTAACAATTTGCTATGCTATAAAATAATGTGAATAAATAAGTAGGTCTGCCCATGTCAGAAATGACACTTTTTTGTGTGTGTGTGTGGTACGCGGGCCTCTCACTGTTGTGGCCCCTCCCGTTGTGGAGCACAGGCTCCAGATGCGCAGGCTCAGCGGCCATGGCTCAGGGGCCCAGCCGCTCTGCGGCATGTGCGATCTTCCTGGACCGGGGCACGAACCCATGTTCCCTGCGTTGGCAGGCGGACTCTCAACCACTGCGCCACCAGGGAAGCCCAGAAATGACACATTTTAAATTTAGTTTCTAGTATGCTTGCTATCTTAGGTTCAGAAAAGTTAGGTTCTATTGATCCACTTAAGTTTGGCAAAATTCAGTTAAATTCTATAGTTGCAGTATTATAATGACCATACTAATGTGGGAAATTGATTTGTTCAGAAGTGGTAAACTTGCTCTTTTAAGTTTTATTCACTCATTCAATAAACTGAGCACCCATCATGTGCCTGGTGCTATTCTCGTCTGGGGGATTCAGCAGTGAAGAAAATTTACATTCTAGTGGTAACACTATGACAAACACACAGAAAACAAAGGAAGCGAATGAGAAATGGCAGTGATGACAGTGATATGATCTTGCAAGTTTAAGCAGGGGGACTCAGGGGAGGCTTTACTGAGCAGGTGATGTCTGAATACACATCAGAGCAAACCATGAAGTGACGTGGGGTAGAACAACCTACACAGAGTGAACAGCAAGGCCACAGAGCTGGAGAGGGGAAAGTGGAGGGGAGAGCAGTGGGATATGGGTTAGAACTCCATCTTGATTTAACTTACAAAATGACTTTAATTTTAAATGTAAGGATCATACTGGCTTCTGGGTTGAGAAGAGGCTGGTGGGTGGTGGAGGCAATGGTGGAAACAGGAAGACCAATTAGAAGGTGACTGCAGTAATCATGACAAGACATAATGATTTGGACCTAGGTGATACCAGGGAAGTTGAGCAGTGGCTCAACTCTAGATATACACCAAATGTAAAGCCCACATAACTTGCTGAGACTGGACTTGAGCTTTGAGAGGAATTAAGGAGACGCCAAGATTTCTGGTCTGAGCAAATGAAGGGATGGAGTTGTCTTTCACTGAGATGAGGAGGAACACAGAAGAACAGGTGTGTGGTTAAGATCGAGAGTCTGGTTTTAGGCAAGTTACATCTGAGATGCCACCCAAGTGAAGAAGTTGAGCAGGAAGCTGGATGTACAATTCTGGATTTCAGCAGTGAAGTCCAGAATGAGCAGTCAGTCAGTCATCAACGTACAGACGGCATTTAAAGTCATGACAAAGGAGTGAGCAGAGCTACAGAGGAGAGTCCAAGGACCAAGCCCTGGATACCCCAATATCAAAAGGTTAGGAAGAAAAGGATGAACCAGCAAATCAGCCTATAAAATGACCACTGAGGTCCGAAGAAAACTTGAAGAGACTGGAAGCTAAGTAAATGAAGGATCTCCAGGAAGAGGAAGAGATCAGCTGGGCCAAATGTTGTTAAGAGGAAGAGCAAGAGAAGGACTGAGAACTGACTACTGGGTTCAGAAAGTTACTGGACTTTCCCAAGAGCAGCTTCAGGACTATGACTACAGAGGACAGGGCCTGACTGGAGTGGTTTTCAGACTGAGAGGAGTGAAATCAGAGAAAGTGACTACATACATATCTTCTGAGAAATCCTGCTACAAAGAGCAGGAAAATCAAGTGGCAGCTGGAGAGGGATGTGGAAGCAAGAGTTTCTGCCCCACAGGGCCGCCCACCTGGGGAGGGGTAGTGTTACAGCATGTCTGTAGTTCTGCTGGGAATGATCTAGTAGAGAAAGAAAAGTGGATAATACGGGAGAAAAAGAGGAAAACTGCTGAAAAGGTGTCTTTAAATAGGCCAGGGAGGCTGGGATCCGGTTCCCAAGGAGGGATGCTGGCTTGAGACAAGAGAATAGACAAGTCACCCACAGTAAGTGTGAGGAAGGGAAGAGTGTATGGGCCCAGGTACATGTGATAAAGACTTGTGGACGTTCTCTTCTGGTTGCTTCTGTTTTCTCAGGGAAACGAGGAACAAAGAAATCAGGTGAAGTGAGGACAGGGACGTTTTCGGAGCTAAGAGAAGGTGAAGGTATGAAATACTATATTCCACCCGTTCTAAGAAGCACATTCCCCCCACATCTTACCATCTCCAAAATTGGGATGGGTCTTACATTTCATGGCATGTTACAGTACAACCAGCAGTGATTTTTCTTATAGGTACATAAAATACTGCTAAGTTTTAAAACTGATGAAATCTTAATTTGATGAAATCTAACAGCTTTATTAGGAAAGTGGGACAATAAATGGACTAGGAAATTTAGCTGGTTTGCAGGCTAGCATTAAGGCTCACATGAATTTAATAGTCATGAATTTAAAGTGAGACCAATCTGTATGTTTGTATGTTTTTCTCCAGCCATTAGAGTTGTGGAGGTAAAGGTTCAGAATAGGTAGAGAGCCGGATTGAACCCGACCTGGTTGGTGTGGCTGAGAGGGGCAGGGAGTTGAGCGTCTTTAAGAGAACGAGTATACTGATGGACTGGGTACGGAGGAAAGTGAGGATGCTGGGATGAGTCAGGATGGAAATGCTGGGAGAATCAACAGACTGCAGGTCTGGTAGAATCAAAGGAATTATAGAGCTAGGGTATTAGAGGGAGTGAACTGGAAAGAGGAGGTAGTGGTCAGAATTAGATGCCTAAAATGGAGATTTTGAAGAGATGGCAGTATTGGTAGGGATGTGGGTAGGTGTGACAATGTGAATGAATGACTATGACAGGACAGAGGAAAGCTCATTGGAAGAAAAGGCCAGGGTACTGAAAGGACTATACATATGAAATCGTTAAGAATTTGTGGAGAACTCTTAAAGAGTGACAAGTAGCCTTCAAAGAATAACTTTCAAGGAAAGACTTGGGTGTTTGTAGATGGTTACAAAGAGGAGGATTAGTGGGTGGTCTTGTCAGACTCAGAACTGGGGGGTTTCTGTGGAAGAGGGAGGGAGGATTTCTGGAAGTGGCAATGAGGAACAAGGTAGATACCCATCCCACTTCTTGGCCCAGTGGTACAAGAGGTGTTAGAGAAAAGTCAACATAGCAGGCTCAGGGGAAAGCTAGGTTTTTATTATGACAACAACAAAAAAGAGGTATTGGGGGAAGATAGAAGGAAAGTTCTGAGAAGAGGCTGAGGATATAAGGGATTTTGCTGCTATCTTGCTAGGTTCTAAGGGCAAAGTGGGACATGATGGGGTAGGGGTGAATTTAAAAGTCGATGGAGGGACTTCCCTGGTGGCACAGTGGTTAAGAATCCACCTGCCAGGGACTGCCCTGGTAGTCCAGTGGTTAAGAATCCACCTTCCAAAGCAGGAAATATGGGTTCAATCCCTGGTCGGGGAACTAAGATCCCACATGCCACGGGGCAACTAAGCCCAGGTGCTGCAACTAGAGAGCCCATGCACTGTGGAGCCCGCGTGCTGCAACTCGATGCAGCCAAAAATAAATAAATAAATACTTAAAAAAAAAAAATAGAATCCACCTACCAATGCAGGCGACACGGGTTCAAGCCCTGGTCTGGGAGGATCCCACATGCCATGGAGCAACTAAGCCCGTGTGCCACAACTACTGAGCCTGTGCTCTAGAGCCCACGATCCATAACTACTGAGCCCGTGTGTTGCAACTACTGAAGCCCACATGCCTAGAGCCTGGGTTCCGCAACAAGAGAAGCCACTGCAAGGAGAAGCCCGCGCCCCGCAACGAAGAGTAGCTCCTGCTCACAGCAACTAGAGAAAGTCCACGTGCAGTAACGAAGACCCAATGCAGCCAAGAAGAAGAGTTTAAAGAGCAATTCTAGAAAGAATCTGGGGGTAATGAAGCAGGCTGAACAGGGTTCTTTCAGATATTACAGAACTGAAAATGGGGAGGCCCCATAGGACAGGGAAACAAAGCTTCAGCTTCTTTAAAACTATCGTTTTCCTGCTCAAACAGGTTCTTTTGAACAGGTTCCTGCTCTCAAAGGTTTCTTTTTGAAACCTCAGTTGTTTCCCTGTACTGCTCCCTGTCTATACAAATAAAAGGGGGTTGGGTGGGACAGGGGTGGAGAATAAAAGGAGAGCAATTTAAGAGTAGACAGGTGTGGCGGACAGAAAAAAACCCTCTGCTTTAGTGCTCTACAACCACGCTGCTTCCTCCCCTCCCTGCAAGGAGGGACTTGCCTTTGTCTCTCGTGTGGTGCCCACTTTACCCTCACAACCTTTATTGTGCTGAACTGTCTTAGACCCCACAAGAATTTCAATACTTTCTACAAAAATCACACACTCAGAGAGGTTGCTTAGAAACATATACTTTAGGTGACAGGACAAATGATAGTTTTTTTGTTAACCCTTTAATATAAATTTTGGGTTTAAATGGAACAATAATGACAAAAAACAAGGACATTATAAAATCTGCTGTCCAAATGTGATACATTATCTTGTTACTGTTTGAGTGCAGTGTGTTCATAGATGACACCAATTTACTCTAGTAATTGGCTGCTACTAGGAGGTATTAGAGATAGCAAGTGTTAAGTGGTTATGAAGACTTTTATCTCCAGCAACTCTCTAAATAAAATAAATTTACATACTTTCAATTAAGTAAAAGCTGAACAACTGAAACCAAGGAGTGCCAGGGGACTCACACCTGTGCTTTTAACCAACAGGTCAGTGCTTTCAAAATTTTTACCATTTGCATACTACCCTTGCCATTTTAGCCATCTCTTGTAACATCTACACTACATATTACTCAATTTTTTTCTTTAAATTGCCTTTAAATTAACTTTTCACCTTAACTTCATCTGGTACAAAATCACCAGTCATCTTGATGTTAGTTTTATTTTTTTCTCAGATAAATTAAGATGGTCATAGAAAAAGTATTTCTGTGTTCTATTGCTGCAAAATTTGTGCTACTCCAAATCATCAGGTACACAAACTGTACTCCTTATACCTGAGGAAACACTGCTAACACAAATGAGATGAGAACTTAGAAAATGGTCCGTGACACACTGAAATAACTGCTTCTAATATCAATTGCTTCAATTAAACTTTTTGAAAGGAGATGGAAAGCAGTCAATTTGAGAATGAATTCTCAAGCATGTATTTGAAATGTAATCTGTAATGATTCAAAAAGACACTCAAAGTTTAAGGGACACTTTGCTAGCATATGTTGAGGGCCTAGAATATCTTGCCTGAACATAGGACTATTCTACATGGGAGTTTCTCTGGGAGAACCTGCTGGCGGCAAAGAAACCAAAACCAAGTGCCCATGTACATACTTGGTTAAAGTCCTGGGATCAGGGCTAGTGAGCAAGAAAAAATGTCTTTGTCCTGGAAACGTAAAGGGGAGGTATTATCAACCCCCTCCTAAAGAAACTTAGTATAGAACTAGGGCGCCTGCTGGCCGCTGGTGGGGGACTCTGACCCCCAAGGAGACAGGAGGAATCCCAGAGTGAACCGGTAGAACGTAGGGGGACCGAGGTGGGGAGGAGAAGTGGAGGCCAGACAAGATCGGGGCCCCTGAGGCCGGGGAGATCAGGAGAGGCAGGAGGGAGGGGCTCTCCAGGAAAAGCGGGAGAGGAGCTGAGGGCGATCGCCTGGCCCACTCAAGCCGGGGAGCCTGCTGAGCTCCCAAACCAATTTCCCCCCCACCAAAGCCCCATCCAGGCCATGTGGGTCCTGGGGTCATAGGAGGGAAGCCGGGGAGATCAGAAGTGGCAGGCAGAAGAGGCCAGCCAGGAGGAGTGGGAGAGGAACGGAGGGCGACTGCCCTGCCCACTAGGCCCCGGGGAGCCTGCTGAGCTCCCAGGCTGGTCCCCTGCGATCCAAAGCCCCCTCCAGGCTGCGTGGGTGCTTGGGGGCATAGGAGGGAGGCCAGGGAAATCAGGAGAGGCAGGCGGGAGGGGCCCTGCAGGAGGAGTGTGAGAGGAGCAGAGGGCATCTGCCCTGCCCACTCAGGCTCAGGGAGCCTGCTGAGCTCCCAGGTGAGGTCCCCTGCCCTCTGAGACCAGGGATGGGAGGCACGCCTGGAGCCCTTCTGTTCCTTGAGCCTAAGCCCCACCCCCCACTGCCCCCAGAGCCTTTTCCAGTCCTGTGGGTCCTGAGCATTGGCCCTGCCCACCACCCAAACCTCGCCCTTGCTTACGCCCCGCTCTCCACATCCAAGGCCTTCCCCCCTCCCTTTTTTCTTTTCCCTCCTCCTCTTTTTACTATTGTGGTACTGATGTACCTTCCGGTTGTTGATTCTCTATGTTTTTACTTTTACGTTCTTTCTAACATATCTGTTAGTTTCCTAGTCTAATTTTATTTTTTACTTTGTTATTGTTCTTGCTCTCTCTCTCTCTTTTTTTTTTTGCCACCCACGTGGTTTGCGGGATCTTGATTTGCGAGTCTGGGGTCAGGCGGAAGCTCCTGCGGTAGGGGCGCCGAGTCCGAACCAGTGGACTAACAGAGAAACTCAGACCCCAGGGAATATTCATAGGAGTGAGGTCTCATGAATATTCATCAGATGAGGTCCTCATCTCAGCACCAAGACCCAGCTCTACCCAACAGCCTACAACTCCACTGCTGGACGCCTCAGGCCAAACGATCAGTGAAACAGGAAAACCATCCCACTCATTTGGAAAAAAAAAAAAAAAAGAGACAGCGAAAAAATATGTCACAGATGAAGAAGCAAGGTAAAAACCTATAAGACCAAATAAATGAAGAGGAAATAGGCAATCTACCTGAAAAAGAATTCAGAGTAATGACAGTAAAGATGATCCAGAATCTCGGAAATAGAATGGAGGCACGGATTGAGAAAATACAAGAAATGTTTAACAAAGATCTAGAAGAACTAAAGAACAAACAAACAGAGATGAACAACACAAACACCGAAATGAAAAATACACTAGAAGGAATCAATAACAGAATAATGGAGGCAAAAGAACGAACAAGTGAGCTGGAAGACAAAATGGTAGAAATAACTGCCCAGGAGCAGAATAAAGAAAAAAGAATGAAAAGAATTGAAGACAATCTCAGAGACCTCTGGGACAACACTAAACGCAACAACATTCAAATTATAGGGGTCCCAGAGAAGAAGAGAACAAGAAAGGGTCTGAGAAAATATTTAAAGAGATTATACTGGAAAAGTTCCCTAACATGGGAAAGGAAATAATCACCCAAGTCCAGGAGGCCCAGAGAGTCCCATACAGTATAAACCCTAGGAAAAATACACCAAGACACGTATTAATCAAACTAACAAAATTACATTCAAAGAAAAATATTAAAAGCAGCAAGGGAAAAACAAAAAATTAAATACAAAGGAATCCTTATAAGGTTATCAGCTGATTTTTCAGTGGAAACTCTGCAGGCCAGAAGGTAGTGGCACGATATACTTAAAGTGATGAAAGAGAAAAACCTACAACCAAGATTACTCTACCCAGCAAGGATCTCATTCAGATTCAGTGGAGAAATCTAAAGCTCTTCAGCCAAACCAAAGCTAAGAGAATTCAGCACCACCAAACCAGCTTTACAACAAATGCTAAAGAAACTTCTCTAAGCAGGAAACACAAGAGAAGAAAAAGACCCACAAAAACAAACACAAAACAATTAAGAAAATGGTAATAGGAACATGTATGTCGATAATAACCTTGAATGTAAAGATATTAAATGCCCCAACCTAAAGACACAGACTGGCTGAATGGATACAAAAACAAGACCCATATATATGCTGTCTACAAGAGACCCACTTCAGACCTAGGGACACACACAGACTGAAAGTGAAGGAATGGAAAAAGATATTCCATGAAAAAGGAAATCAAAAGAAAGCTGGAGTAGCAATACTCATATCAGATAAAATAGACTTTACAATAAAGAGTGTTACAAGAGATAAGGAGGGAGACTACATAACAATCAAAGGATCAATCCAAGAAGAAGATATAACAAGTATAAATGTTTATGCACCCAACATAGGAGCACCTCAATACATAAGTCCACGAAAGGAGAAATCAACAGTAACACAATTATAGTAGAGGACTTTAACACCCCACTTACACCAATGGAGAGATCATCCAAACAGAAAATAAAAAAAGAAACACAAGCTTTAAATGACACAATAGACCAGATAGATCTAATTGATATTTATAGAACATTCCACCCCAAAGTGCCAGAATACACTTTCTTCTCAAGTGTACAAGGAACATTCTCCAGAATAGATCACATCTTGGGTCACAAATCAAGCCTTGGAAAATTTAAGAAAATTGAAACTGTATCAAGTGTCTTTTTTGACCACAACGCCATGAGATTGGAAATCAATTACAGGAAAAAAAAACTGTAAAAAACACAAATACATGGAGGCTAAACACTACTAAATAACTAAGAGATCACTGAAGAGATCAAAGAAGAAATAAAAAATACATAGAAACAAATGACAACAAAAACACGATGACCCAAAACCTATGGGACTCAGAAAAAGCAGTTCTAAGTGGGAAGTTTACAGCAATTCAATCTCACCTTAAGAAACAAGAAAAAAATCTCAAATAAACAATCTAACCCTACACTTAAAACAACTAGAGAAAGAACAAAGAAAACCCAAAGTCAGTAGAAGGAAAGAAATCATAAAGATCAGAGCAGAAATAAATGAAACAGAAACGAAGAAAACAATAGCAAAGATGAAAAAAACTAAAAGCTGGTTCTTTGAGAAGATAAACAAACTTGATAAACCCTTAGCCAGACTCATCAAGAAAAAAAGGGAGAGGACACAAATCAATAAAATTAGAAACGAAAATGGAGAAATCACAACTGACATTGCAGAAATACAAAGGATTATAAGAGGCTTCTACAAACAACTATATGCCAATAAAATGGACAACCACAAAGAAATGGACAAATTCTTGGAAAGGTACAATTTTCCAAGACTGAACCAGGAAGATTTAGAAAATATAAATAGACCTATCACAAGTATTGAAATTGAAACTGTAATTAAAAATCTTCCAACAAACAAAAGTCCAGGACCAGATGGCTTCACAGGCAAATTCTATCAAACATTTAGAGAAGAGCTAACATCGATACTTCTCAAACTCTTCCAAAAAACTGCAGAGGGAGAAACACTCCCAAATTCATTCTACAAAGCCAACATCACCCTGATACCAAATTAGACACAAATCAATCAATGTGATGCACCACATTAACAAATTAAGGAATAAAAACTATACGATCATCTCAATAGATGGAGGAAAAGCTTCTGACAAAATTCAACACCCATTTATGATAAAAACTCTCCAGAAAATGGGCATAGAGGGAAACTACCTCAACATAATAAAGGCCATATATGACAAACCCACAGCAAGCAACATACTCAATGGTGAAAACCTGAAAGCATTTCCACTAGGATCAGGAACAAGAGAAGGATGTCCACTCTTGCCACTATTATTCAACATAGTTTTGGAAGTCCTAGCCACAGCAATCAGAGAAGGAAAAGAAATAAAAGGAATACAAATTGGAAAAGAAGAAGTAAAACTGTCACTATTTGCCAATGACATGATACTATACATAGAAAATCCTAAAGATGCCATCAGAAAACTACTAGAACCAATCAACGAATTTGGTAAGGTTGCAGGATACAAAATTAATGCACAGAAATCTCTGGCATTCCTATACACCAACAACAAAAAATCAGAAAGAGAAATTAAGGAAACACTCCCATTTACCATTGCAACAAAAAGAATAAAATACCTAGGAATAAACCTGCCTAAGGAGGCGAAAGACTTGTACTCAGAAAACACTGATGAAAGAAATCAAACATGACATAAACAGATGGAGAAATATACCATGTTCTTGTATTGGAAGAATCAATATTGTGAAAATGACTATCCTAAAGCAATCTTCAGATTCAATGCAATCCCTATCAAACTATCAATGGCATTCCTCACAGAATTAGAACAAAAAATCTTAAAATTTGTATGGAAACACAAAAGACCCCGAATAGCCAAAGCACTCTTGAGAAAGAGAAACGGAGTTGGAGGAATCAGCCTCCCTGACTTCAAACTGTACCACAAAGCTACAGTAATCAAGACAGTATGGTACTGGCACAAAGAAAGAAATATAGATCAATGGTACAGGAAAGAATGCCCAGAGATAAACCCACGCACATATGGGCACCTAATTTTCGACAAGGGAGGCAGTAACATACAATGGAGAAAAGACAGCCTCTTCAATAAGTGGTGCTGGGAAAACTGCACAGCTACACGTAAAAGAATGAAATCAGAACACTACCTAACACCATACACAAAAATAAACTCAAAATGGATTAAAGACTTAAACATAAGACCAGACATTATAAAACTTTTAGAGGAAATCAGGAAAAACACTCTTTGACATAAACCACAGCAAGATCTTTTTTGACCCACCACCTAGAGTAACAGAAATAAAAACAAATATAAACAAATGGGACTTAATTAAACTTAAAAGCTTTTGCACAGCAAAGGAAACCATAAACAAGACAACAAGACAAACCTCAGAATGGGAGAAAATACTTGCAAATGAAACAACAGACAAAGGATTAATCTCCAAAATATACAAACAGCTCATGGAGCTCAATATCAAAAAAAAACCAATCCAGTTAAAAAATGGGCGCAAGACCTAAATAGACATTTCACCAAGGAAGACAAGCAGATGGCCAAGAGCACATGAAAAGATGCTCAATGTCACTATTAGAGAAATGCAAATCAAAACTACAATGAGGTATCACCTCACACTGGTCAGAATGGCCATTATCAAAAAATCTAGAAACAATAAATGCTGGAAAGGGTGTGGTGAAAAGGGAACCCTCCTGCACTGTTGGTAAAAAACTAAAAATAGAACTACCATATGACCCAGCAATCCTACTACTGGGCATATACCCTGAGAAAACTATAATTCAAAAAGAGACATGTACCACAATGTTCACTGCAGCACTATTTACAATAGTCAGGACACGGAACCAACCTAAATGTCCACTGACAGATGGATGGATAAAGATGTGGCACATACATACAATGGAATATTACTCAGCCATAAAAAGAAAAGAAACTGAGTTATTTGTAGTAAGGTGGATGGACCTAGAGTCTGTCATACAGAGTGAAGTAAGTCAGAAAGAGAAAAACAAATACTGCATGCTAATGCATATATGTGGGATCTCAGAAAAAAAAATGGTACTGATGAACCTATTTGCAGGGCAGGAATAAAGAGGTAGATATAGAGAATGGACTTGATGATATGGAGTGGGAGGGCGAAGTGAGAGTAGCATCGACATATGTACACTACCAAATGTAAAATAGTTGGCTGTTGGGAAGCAGCAGCATAGCACAGGGAGATCAGCTCAGTGCTTTGCGATGACCTAGAGGGGTGGGATAGGGAGGATGGGAGGGAGGCTCACAAGGCAGGGTATATGGAGACATGTGTATGCATATGGCTGATTTGCTGTGCTGTGCAACAGAAACTAACATGGTATTTTGAAGCAATTATACTCCAATAAAGATCTAGTAAAAAAAAAAAAAAGAAACTTGGTATAGCTCCTATAAAATATGATTGTTAAAAAAAGTATTACACCATGAGAGGCCTACTAGAATATGCAGTTAGCTATAAAAGAGACCATAAAATTAATCGGTCAGCTGGATAAAGTTGTCAATACTGTCTATCCAATCAGAATGATAATCTTGTCTTAGTCAATAGTAAACTATCCTTCCTGATAGTAATTAGTTAACAGATATAATTACTTTAAAATTTTAACAAGTATTTCTCCATAAATACTGTTATGTCCTAATAGTGGAATGTTTTAGAAAATTGTTACTGAATGTGAAAATGCCTTTGTTCATATCACGTAAAATATTTTCAAATATTTTAATAGCTATATCGTTTGATGATAAAAATGTCACAACACTTTGTTTAATTAGAATAATCAACTACCTACAATTTTATCTGCAGCTTGGATCACTTCCTTAAGATAAACATCTAGAAATGGAATTATTGTGTTAAAGCATATAAAAGCTCAAAAGACCTATCACAAATTACTTTCTATATCAGTTGCTTCTTTTTTGTGTGTGTGTGGTACACAGGCCTCTCACTGTTGTGGCTTCCCCGTTGTGGAGCACAGGCTCCGGACGTGCAGGCTCAGTGGCCATGGCTCACAGGCCCAGCTGCTGTGCGGCACGTGGGATCTTCCCGGACCGGGGCACGAACCCGTGTCCTCTGCATCAGCAGGCGGACTCTCAACCACTGCGCCACCAGGGAAGCCCTAGATCAGTTGCTTCTTAAGACTGCACTTCCATTGTCCATGTCAGCAGCTTGGTGAGAGCCTGCTTTTTAAAAGCTACGGACTGGAAGATAACAGTCACCTCATTTAAAAGTTACTCTGGTTGGGGGTGGGGAAGGATAAATTAGAAAGCTGGGATTCACATATACACACTACTATATACAAAATACTGAACAGATAATCAACAAGGACCTACTGTATAGCACAGGGAACTCTACTCAATACTCTGTAATAACCTATATGGGAAAAGAATCGGAAAAAGAATAGATACATGTATAACTAAATCACTTTACTGTATCCCTGAAACTAATACATTGTAAATCAACTATTTTATATACAATAAAAATTTTAAAAGTAAAAAATAAAAGCTACTCTGATGTAAATAGCCAAAAAGGAGGCCTAGTGTATGAACCTTTTCTGTACTGAAACTTGAATTCAATTTACCAAGAACCTCTTCTTATCCACTCTGATTCTCACTGTGGTAGTAGAGCTCTAACTAATAACCTGTAATTTGAGATTACACTCCTTGGTTCAATTTTATTAACAAAATTCTTTCAGTAAACAAATATTTACTAAGCGCCTCTATATGTATCTCAGGCACTGTTCTGGGTGCCCAAGAAACTTCAGTGAATGCAGCCCTGCAAATAATAAGAAGCAAAGGCTCACAAAAGATACATAAATGCTGTTAAAGAACAGGACAGCAGTTAGACTGGTTTTGCCTTAGTTCTTAACTTGCTTTTCATATACAGTAGAGGTTTGGAAGCCAAACCCATAAGGACAAGACTGGTCTAACAATACCTATTTCTCCAGATTCTTTGCTGTTGTGCTATAAACTGGCTGGAATTTGCAGCTGTACAACAAATCTTCCTGGCTGAAGCACTTGCCAAACCAACTGTGATAAATGTCACACCAGAGGTCTGCTCTAGCACGTGGAATTGGACGCAGACATTTGTTGAGCATATGCTGCTTGCTTCGGTAACTGCTATGGTTGGCTAGATTCAGGAAAACACCTGGTGTGAGGCTGGCAGTCGATAGCGGTGGATCCCAACAAAGAGGAAGTTTTCACCAATCTCATTTTGACATAAAAATACAAAAAACTGGGCTTCCCTGGTGGCACAGTGGTTGAGAGTCCGCCTGCCGATGCAGGGGGCACGGGTTTGTGCCCCGGTCCGGGAAGATCCTGCATGCTGCGGAGCGGCTGGGGCCGTGAGCCATGGTCGCTGAGCCTGTGCATCCGGAGCCTGTGCTCCACAACGGGAGAGACAACAGTGAGAGGCCCGCGTACCGCAAAAAAACAAAAAAAACCAAAAAAACCAAAAAACTTTAGTTTGTGGTATTTGATAAGCCTTGGGAGGAGAGAACCTTATTATATACAAGTACTTTGATTTTTCAATTCACTGATAGTTGGGCCTAAATGGCCAACATTATACCCTGGTTTATTTGCTTTTTTAATGTAGATCTATATTCCAATACACCTAAATGCTTCATATAATCTATGGATATTATGAGATAATAACTGACTTATACTGATACTGTATTATTAACAATCTTCTCTTTGGAATCAAATATAGACATGAGGGAACCTGAAGGACTTTAGTTACCATCATCCCAACATGTGTACCTACACATGAAGGAGGACCTACAGGCCCTGGCCATGCCCTTTATAAATCTATTATTGCTTAGGCCTGGAGTCTTCTTGGAAGATCTGTATCTTTGGGAAGACAGTTACCCTTTTGAAAAATTGTGCAGGCTACACTTTAGACTTCACTTTGAAGGGAAAAAATAGTTTTGCAAGGATAGTATCCATCTGCAAAATAAAATTTAAGTACACTGTAGTCTTGCTGCAAAACCATTCTCCATAGGAGAACTGATTATCAAACTTAAGCTGATTAAGTGTTTCTCAAACTTAAAATGCACTGTGTCAAGATCCTTCTTTATGTACAATTCTGATTTAGTAGATATGGGGTGAGGTCTGAAAATTTTCATTTCTAACAAACTCCAGATGATGCTGTTGCTGCTAGTCTGGAGAATACATGGAAAAGCAAGTTGTTTAGCACCCAGGCAGAATTCAGAGGCTGGTTAACAAGCAAACTAGCAGAGAGCTTGCCAGATCAGGAAAGAAACCTAAACCTCAGTTCCTCTTACAAATCTGTACTCTTTGTTCTTACGGCTAAACTGAAAGTCTACCACTGAAATTTTGAGTTTCCCAAAGTTTTGCTCCTTAAAATGCAGCCTAGCATTATTAAAAAAAAATAAAATATAGGTGTAATACAATCCCAACCATCATTCTAAAAGGATTATTTTGGAACCAGACTAAATTATTCTAAGGATATTCTCGAATAGGTAACAATGACAAAGGAAAAAATGGATGTGGGATGGGATTTGGGAGAGTAGCAAGGGGAGTGAAACTCTGTGATAAAGGAATCATCACACATCATTAGGGAAGGAAATAAATGGTGTTGGACAATTATTCAGCTATTTGACCAAAAAAAAGGCAGCTAATTTAGATCTTCACCTCACAATATGCCCCTCCTCTCAATAAATTCTAGATGAATGAAACTCAAAATATCAATGAAAATTAAAATATGAAAACCCTAGGACAGAGGTGAATATTGATCAAATCCAGAATGAAGATTAACTTTAGAAAAATCAGAAGAAACAAAAGGGAAAAGATAGCCGACGCTGTGTGTGTGTATTCTCTGTGTTAAAAATAATGTTAAAAGACCAACCGGAGGCTTCCCTGCCAGTGCAATGGTTAAGAATCCGCCTGCTAATGCAGGAGACACGTGTTTGAGCCCTGGTCCGGGAAGATCCCACATGCTGCGGAGCAGCTAAGTCCGTGCGCCACAACTACTGAGCCTGCGCTCTATAGCCCGCGAGCCACACCTACTGAAGCCCGCACGCTTACAGCCCGTGCTCCACAACAAGAGAAGCCACCGCAACGAAGAGTAGCCCCCGCTCGCCGCAATTAGAGAAAGCCCGTGCACAGCAACAAAGACTCAACTCGACCAAAAATAAATTAATTAAATTAAAAAAAGACCAACAAGGAAAATGTTTCTATTAATTATGACAAAGTAATAAGAAAAATAAAATACAAAAATTAGCTTAGAAGTGTTTTCCAAAAGACAACAGCACAGCATGCTTAGAATTTCTGGGATCTCAATCCGCCTCTTGGCTTTCCCAAGTGAACACCTCTCTCCTCTCTAGCGGTTTATTTTTATCAACATACATTGTAGTCTCTCACTTTAAAACAATGAAAATAACAAGAACCAGAGTTCCGTAACGTATCCTTCTTCAGCTACCGACCCATTTCTTTATTCCCTTGCTCATTATCACAACAAAACTCCTCCACCTGGTCTCTACTTCCTTGCCACCCTTTCCCTTTCCAAAGTACTCCAATCTGGCATCTACCCCACCTCTCCATTAAAAAGCTCTCATAAAAAACCGATGACCTCCAGTGTGCCTTCATCTTACCCCACCTCTCATCAGCACTTGACACAGCCCACTCGCTTTCATCAACCATTCCCTTAGTTTCCCTCCTACTTCACTGGCTTCACTGACAATACAATTTATTGTATTGTCTTTTTTCATACTAGAGCTTCAAAATCCAATGTGTATTTTAGTACCTGGTGAAATACTTTGCATATAGAGTTAAGAAATTAATTTCACCTATTTCACTTTACTTTTTAGTGTGGCTACTAGAAAATTTAAGACTACATATGTAGCTCACATTATATTTCTACTGGACAGTGCTGCTCTAAATGCCAGATATCCCTAGGGTTTGGTCTTGCTCCTCCCCCAGCCTTGCCATCACAGAAACAGTACGGTCATCCACATAATGGCTCACATTAGAGGCAGAGAAATGTAGACAGTAGTAATTTCAAACAATGGGAGTGTCTACTGGGCAGGATTCCCAGATGAGACAGAATTGTTTGGTGGGGCAAACAAACAAGTGGAGACTGAGCAAGACTGGTCCAACAGTTCAGATTTTCAGACTAGGGATAATTAAGCCCTACATTAGCTTTGAGGAGCTCAACTCTGCCCATAGTTTCTAGTTTCTCCTTTGGAATGTGTGCCTAGTTTAAGAAACCTTCAACTCGCTCTCTTGTTTTTTTCTCTTTTTTAAAGACCAAAGTTTGTGTGACTTAGGCAGACCCTAAAATTCTAGTCAATCCCTAAAGATTTGAGAATACAAGCACTGTTCCCCTAAAGAGGGTTAATGTAACAAACATGCTGCAGCTGACCAAAACTTCTTGGAAATAATGCCAATTACATCTATTCAACAGAAACATTGAAATCTGGCACCAGGAAGAAACTTAGCAACCAAATCTGCCCCACTTGATGAACTGGGAAACTGGGAGATTGGGATTGACATATATACACTAATATGTATAAAATGAATAACAATAAGAACCTGCTGTATAAAAAAATAAAATTGTAAAAATCCAAAAAAACCCACCATCTGTCCCACTTGCTATTAAGTAAGAAAAATGCAGTTGAGAAAGCTGAAAAACTTGATTCATTCAAATCTTAAGAACAAAAGAAAAAAATGGACTTTGGAAGGGATACACATACAAATCAAGATTCAATGTGCAGATTTAAAATTTGTTAAGTATCAAAACTACTAACCATTCTATAAGCACTCCTTTCAAGACGTTGACCATCTTTTCCAAGTCAGAAGGTGCAGATGACCTTAAAAATGCTAATAAAAGGATAAGGTGACAAAATACAAAAGCATCAACTTCAATATCCTTTGGTGATTTACTTCTGAAAAGAGGCAAAAAATTAAATGCCAAGACTAAACATATAAGTCTATGAAAGACATAAAGCTAACATTAGAAAAACATACAGATATTCTGATCTTTTAGCAAAATTAAAATGAGTCTATTTGGAATATTAACAACGCATAAATCTTACTTGCAAACAAATTCTGCCCGCTGTAAATCCTAATGAAAGCATGGGCCCTAACTCCACAGCAGTGTGCCCAAACCAGGTTTAAAACATGTCCACTAATCAAAAGATTTCTTTTCCTACTCAGGAGTATGATAAAAGGTAATATCCTTGGAGACAGGAATCACAGGATGGTAGCTCTGAAAGGGGACCTAAAGATTACATGGTGAGTCCGACCACCTCGTTTTGCGATGAAATGGAGCGAAGAGATTAAGCCACAGCTCCCGGCAAAAAAAAAAAAAAAGTACAATCCATGTCTCCAGATCTTGTGTTCCTCTGCCAAATAAAATATGTTCCCCAACGAGGTGCGCTTGAAGGAAAAGAAACCACTCAGCGCACGCGAAGTTAACCCTTCTTAAATTTCTACACTTGGGTACCGGGCAATGCCTCCCCGAAGGAAATCCACCGTTCAATTCCCGCGGGGCAGCCGCCAGGCCTCGTCAAAAACGGCCCAGGAAGGGGGCAGAACACCGCCCTATACCCCCGCACCTGAAAGACAGGCTTCTGGGACTTTCCCCCTCCTCCTCTTTTTCTTCGAGACCCCTCGACCTTCCAGGCACCCCACTCTCCCCTCTTGCGCCAAGAGCCAACGCCACGAACCTCCGCCCACAGATCCAGCAGCACTTCAGCGTCGCCAACGGAGTGCGCTTCCGCCGGTTACGTCATCGCGACAGCGACGGGCTCGTGCGTGGAGCGCGCCGGCGGGAGGCGGGGCGCGGGCTCGGCTGAGGGGGCGGGGCGGCGTGCGGTGAGGGCGGGGTCACGTGCAGCCAGCCGCTGGTCGGGGCTCGAGCTGGCTGGGAGCGGCGGAGAGTGGTGGTGTCTCTGTCGAGCTGGTCCCGGGTGCACAGCTCGGGGCTGACTGAGTCCGCGTGCCGGCAGGTAGGAAGGGAAGGCTGGGCTCGTGGGGGCGGGCTCGGGCCCTGGCGAAGCCCGGCACGGCGGGGAGTGGGGAGGGCGGCGACGGGGCGCGGCCCCTGACTGACCCGCTGACCCGCCGCTGGGCGTGAGGTGAGGGCCTCTCTCGCAGCCTCGGCAGCCCTACTCTTCTTTCCCGGTTGCCACTCTTCTCTAGATACAATCCAAGGCCTAAAGAGCACCTGCCGGTACCATTAGCCCGGGCGCGGTGGTCACGGCAAGACGATGAAAATGAGGAGGAAACAGTCTCCTCGTTTAAATCCGAACCTTTCAGACGGCAGCGTCTAGCTGCGACCCGAGATGTTGAATAGATTGAATGCTGATAGGTCCTCCAAGCCCGGTAATTGTCATATTAAAGTGAAAGACCCAGAGTAAAGTAAAATTACTCTCTTCCCCAAATTCGGATCTGTGGTCTAATAGAGCTGTCTCTTTCTCCAATTGGTTTTACCAATGGAGAAATGAGGTTCTTGCTTTCTGTTCCTCAGATGAAATTGTACTTTTCTAATTGTGTGTTCACGTGATTTACGAACCTAGCTCTTCCATTGATTTCCCTCTTCCTGTGCTTCAAATCTTTCCCGTCCGGTTGGTTTCCATGTTGTTGTGCATGCTCGCTCCCTCTCTCTTTAATCTGACGCACGTATAGTTCTTCCCAAGTATATTTTCTTTTTTTTCCTTCTTGAATGCATTCTCCTCCTTGGCGGTCTCATCACTTACATCACATCAAACCTCCATTCTTGTGCTCCAGGTGCTGGCCTCATGCCTGCACGTTAATGACCTGTGAGAACTCTAAACACCGCCTCTCAAACTGAACTAGTTCTCACTCCACCCTCACTTCAAAATCTGCTTTTCTTCCTGTATTTTTCCAAATCATCCGGATTTAAGACCTCATTTATTTATTCAGCAGACATTTTGCACAATTATGTATTGCACAGACCCTATTCTATACACTGGGGATACAATGGTGAACAAGCAACTAATTATAGTGCGGGAGAGGGACACTAAAAATCAGTTAACAAGAAGGGTAACTGATGTGAAGTTATAAAGAATGACTGGGAGGGCTTCTTTGGTTAGGAGGTCATCAGAAATGGCCTTCAGTTCAAGCAGGTTTCTGAGTAAAACAGTAACTTCTACACACCAGCAATAACTAACTAGGAATTTTAATAATAAAAAAGATACTATTCATAACTGTATCAAAAACTGAAGGTATCTGGAAATAAATCAGACTGAAGCTGCATAGTCCTTTAAAGAGAAAATTATAATGCTCTACTGAAACACATAAAAGAAGACCCAGGTAAATGGAGAGATATACCATATTCATGGATAGGAAGACTCAGTATCATAAAGATGTCAGTTTTCTCCAATTCTACAGATTCAATGCAATTCCAACTAAAATTGCTGTATAGTTTTTCATGGAACTTGACATGCTGAACCTAACATGTATATGAAAAGGCAAAGCACCCAGAATTGCTAACTCAGTTTTGAAGAAAAATAAAGTCTCTTCCTCCCAGATATCAAAACAATATAAAGCCATGATAATTGAGACTACTGTCTTAATTACTGGTATTGGTTTAGGGACAGGAAAGTAGACTCATGGAACAGAATAGAGAGCTTAGAAACACGTCCGCATACATATGGAAGCTAAGTATAAGGTTAGCTTTGGTAAGCTTTGGTATTACAAAAGCACAGAGTATTCAATAAATGATGCTGAGATATGTGATATCCACATAGATTGAAGACAAAATTAGATTCCTACTTCACACCGTTCACAATAGTAATTTCCAAATGGATTGAAGACCTAAGTGTGAAAGACACACATGAAAAATATTTAGGAAAAAAAAAGGAAATATAGGAGGCTATGTTGTCTCTAGGAAAGATTTATTTTTTGTTTGTTTTATTTGGGTTAAATACATGTAACATAAAATTTACCATTTTAACCACTTTTAGGTGTACAGTTCAGTGATATTCATGCAACCATTACTACTGCCTATCTCCAGAACTTCTTCATCTCCCTGGGAAGGATTTTTTTAAGCTACAAAAGCACCATTGAGGATGCCATTGCAAATGAGAGATGATGGTGACTTGCACTAGAGTAGTAACAGTGAGGATGGAAAAAAGTGGCAGGATTTGGGTTATGTTTTGATGGCAGAGAACAAGAATTGTGCATGGTTTGGATACGAGGTGAGGGGAAAACAAGGAATCAAGGCCAGCATATGTGTTTTTTGCTTGAGCGCTGAGGTAGATCATTCACCATTTATCATAAAAAAAATTTACTATTCGTTTGGTGCTGATGAGGAGAATGAGAGGAGGAAGAGTTCAGGGAGAAAAAATAAAGAATTCTGTTTTGGACAGTTAAGTTTGAAAGGCCTGTTTTACATCCAAGTGGAAATGTTCCAGTAGCTGTTGGATACATGAGTCTGGAAGGATTGTGGCTGGAGGTACCACTTTGGGATCACTAGCATATAGATATTTAAAACTGTGATGCATTAGAATTGGATTTGGCTTCATTACATAGAAAATATAATAATGGCTTAAATATGCATATGATTCTATAGGTAGGCAGGCCACAGACGGTATGGCAGCAGCTCTGTGATCATCAGGGATTCAGATTCCTCTGTCTTGCTGTTCTGCCATCCTTAGGATGCTACCTCATGATTGAGATGACTGCTTTAATTCCAAATGCCACCTGCTCATAGCAAGAGGGAAGCTTGATGAAAGAAGGCACATACTTTTCTCTTTAAGGACACTTCTCAGGTGTTGCATATGACACATCCACTTACAACCCATTAACCAGTTCTTAGTGACACTAACAAGAAGGAAAGATAGGTGATGTAGTCTTTATTCAGCTGTGTGCCCAGTGTTTTATAGAGTTAAACATGTATCTGTGCTATGAACCAGCAATTCCACTCCTAGATATTTACCCAAGAGGAATGAAAATATATGTCTACAAAATGACTTGTATCAGACCGCTTGCGGTAGGCAGAATACTGGCACCCCAAAGATGTCCATGCCCAAATCCCTGGAACCTGTGAATATGTTACATTACAAGGAAAAGGGGACTTTGCAGATGGAATTAAGGTTACAGATTTTAGGGTAGGGAGGTTATTTTAGATGTTCTAGGAGAGCCTAATGTAATCACACAGACCCTTTAAAGTGGAAGAGGAAAGCAGAAGAGTCAGAGATGTGGCAATGTGAGAAGGATAAGCTGTTGCTGGTTCTCAGATGTAAGGGGCTACCTGCAAAGACTAGAGGAAAGGCTCTGAGAGTGAAGGGTGGCACTCAGACAACAACTAGCAAGGAAACGAGGACCTCAGTCCTGCAGCTGCATAGAACTGAATTCTGCCAACAGCCTGAATGAGCCTGGAAGTGCAGTCTCCCTCAGAGCTTTCAATAAATGATACAGCCCAGCTAACACCTTGGTTTCAGCCTATGAGACTTAGATAAATTTAATCTAAAATGGTGTCTAGGAATCTGCGTTTTAATAATCTGCAGATAATTTTAGGGTGACATTTAGAGAAACACTGGTTTATATGCTGATCTTCAATAACTTCATCCAAAACTGTGGTTTCAATTAATAATATGTGCCGATGACATAAATCTGTATCTATAGTGTAGACCTCTCTGCTGAGCCCACATAGCTTAATGGACATCTCTCATGAATATTTTACAAGAACCTTCATCTCAGCATGTTGAAATTGGGAATTTATCCTTTCCCTCAAATCCATTTCTCTCCTTGTATTTTTCTATTTTGGTAAATGTTATCCCTTATATACTCAGTAATCCAAACCAGAAACTGAGAATCATAATTGCCTCTTCCCTTTTACCCATTCCTCTCCATCTCTCACCCAGTTGTTTATCAGATTCTTTTCTCTTATTATCTCCTTAAGTCAGTTTTTTCTTGATTATTATCAGAGCCACTGCCTTAATTCAAGTACATGTTTCTCCTTGATCATTGTTAAAAGCCTCCCTATTGGTTCTCCCCGTCTCTACTTTAGCTCTCCTCCAACCTATTTTCAATCTTGTCAAGTTTTCTAAAAAAAATTTTTAAATCTTACTGTTCTCTTTCTTAAAGTTAATCTCTTGTCAGCTTCCATAACTCAGGGTAAGCTTCATACTCCTTAACTTAGCTAAAAAGGACTTTCATGATTGACTGGCCCCTGCCTTCAACACTCCTCTGTTAGTAATCAACAAAATGACTTGACATAAAATCAGTAAGGAAGAAAACACCTGAAAAGCACCATCAACTAATAGTCATTTGTAGGTCCCTCTACCCAGCAACAACAGAATATACATTCTTTTCAAGTGAGTATGGAATATTCATCAAGAGAGACCATATTCTGTATCATAAAGCAAGCCAAGATTTAAAAGAATTGAAAGTATACAAAGCCTGTTCTCCAACCACAACAGAATTAAACTAAAAATCAATAACAAAGATACCTGGAAATTCCCAAATATTTGGACATTAAGTTACTTCTAAATATCCCAAGGGTCAAAGAGGAAGTCACAGTGCAATTAGAAAATATTTTTAATTGAATGAAAGAAAAAAAACAGCATATCAAAATGTGAAGGATGCAGTCAAATCAATAGTTAGAGGGAAATTTTTAGCATTAAGTATTTACATTAGGAAAAAGGAAATTTTAGATTAGTGATCTAAGCTTCAATTTTAAGAAGCTTGAGAAAAAAGAGCTATTTGAAATCAAAATAAGCACAAGGCAGACTATTAAGAGCACCAAGTAATGAAATTGATAATGGAAAAACAGGAGAGTAATTCAATGAAACTAAAACCTGCGTCTTTGAAAATATCAATGAAATTGAGAAATCTCTAGCTAGACTGGCTGAAAAAAAAGAGAGAAGAGACATGGATGTAGAGAACAAATGTATAGATACCAAGGGGGTGAAAGCAGAGGGGTTGGGGAGGTGGTGGGATGAATTGGGAGATATTGGGACTGATATATATACACTAATATATATAAAATAGATGACTAATAAGAACCTGCTGTATAGCACAGGAAACTCTACTTTGCTGTACAGTAGAAACTAACACAACATTGTAAAACAACTATACCCCAATTTAAAAAAAAAAAAGAAAATGGTGAGGAAAAAAAAAGACACAAATCGTCAAAACTCAGGAATGAAAGAGAACATGTCACTTTAGACCCTAAGACCTTAAAAAGATAATGTGGGAATCCTACTTAAAACTTTTTAAGGAAGAAAGAATACAGTTCTACATAAACTCTTCCAGAACATAAAAGAAGATGGAACACTTGCCTACTTATTTTATGAGACCAGCAATACCTTGATGTGAAAACCAAAGACATCACAAGAAAACTAGATATTAGTATCTGTTGTGAACATAGACACAAAAAATATTAACAAAATACTAGCAGGGGCTTCCCTAGTGGCGCAGTGGTTAAGAATCCGCCTGCCAATGCAGGTGACATGGGTTTGAGCCCTGGTCTGGGAAGATTCCACATGCCATGGAGCAACTAAGCCTGTGTGCCCCAACTACTGAGCCTGTGCTCTGGAGCCTGCGAGCCACAACTACTGAAGCCTGCATGCCTAGAGCCCATGCTCCGCAACAAGAGAAGCCACCGCAATGAGAAGACCACGTACCACACGAAGAGTAACCCCTGCTCACCGCAACTAGAGGAAGTCCGTGCACAGCAACGAAGACCCAATGTAGCCAAAAATTTTAAAAAAAAAATTAGCAAATCCAAAACAATATTTTAAAAGGATATTGTATCGTGACTTAGGTTTATTTTGGGAATATTAATTGGGGAAATGTATTATGTTAACAGACTACAGAAACATCATTTGTTCACCTTAATTAATGCACAAAATGCTTCTGACAAAATTCAGCAATTTGGGAATAGAAGGGAATGTCCTCAAAGAGAAAAAGGACAGCTACAAAGAGTCTACAGCTAACATCATCCTTAATGGTGAAAGACTGAATACTTTTCTCCTAAGGTCAGGAACAATACAAGGATATTTGCTCTCACTACTTTTATTCAGCATTGTACTGTAGGTCCTAGCCTGTGAAGTAAAGCCAGGTAAAGAAATAGAAGGCAAATTGGTTGGAATGGAAGAAATTGAACTGTCTCTATTCACAGGCAACATAACTGTCTGTAGAAAAATCCAAAACAATCTACAAATAAAGGTCCCAAAATTAATAAGTGAGCTTAGCAAGGTCACAGGATACAAGGAAATACACAAAACTTAATCGTTTTTATATACTAGTAGTGAACAACTGGAAATTGAAATTTAAAAAAACCAAATAATTATTTATAATTGTACTAAAAATCATAAAATACTTTGGTATAACTCTTTAAAAGTATATACAATATTTGTATGCTGGAAATTACCAAACATATCTGAAAAACATGATAGATGATTGAACAAATAGATAATCCATATTAATGGATTGGAAGACTCAATCGAAATTTCAGAATTTTTTTGTAGAAATAGACAACCTGATTCTAAAATTTATATGGAAGGGCAAACTGGAGTAGCAAAAACAATTTTGAAGAAAAACAACAGGGCTTCCCTGGTGGCGCATTGGTTGAGAATCTGCCTGCCAATGCAGGGGACATGGGTTCGAGCCCTGGGCTGGGAAGATCTCACATGCCGTGGAGCAACTAGGCCCATGAGCCACAACTACTGAGCCTGCGTGTCTGGAGCCTGTGCTCCACAACAAGAGAGGCCTGCGCACCGCGATGAAGAGTGGCCCTCACTTGCTGCAACTAGAGAAAGCCCTCTCACAGAAATGAAGACCCAACACAACCAAAAATAAATAAATTAATAAATTAATTAAAAACAATACAAAAAAACCACAAAGTTCAAAGATACACATTACCTGATTTCAAGTCTACTGTAAATATACAGTAATCAGGATGAATGTGGCATTGGAACAAAGGTTGAGTCAACGTATAGATCAGTGAAACAGTGCAGAAATAGACATGTATACACATGGTCAGTCAACTGATTTTTGGCAAAGATGCAAAGGCAATTAAATGGGGAAACAGTCCTTTCAACAGATCCTTGTAGAACAATTGCATATGCATATGCAAAAAAAAGAAACCTAATCTGTAACTTTCACTCTATACAAAAAGCCACTCAGAATGGATCATAAACCTAAATGTAAAACCTAAAACTGTTAATCTCCTAGAGAAAAGTATAGGAGAATAACTTGGTGACCTTGGATGAAGGAAAGATTTCTTTTATGACACACCAAAATCATGATCCATAAAGTTAAAAGTTGATTAATTTGACTTCATCAAAATTGAGAACTTTTGCTCTTTGAAAACACATTTAAGAGAATGAAAAGACAAGCTGTAGGCTGGAAGAACATATTTACAAATCACATGTCTAACAAAGACCTTTTATCCAGAATATATATAAAATACTCCCAAAACTCAATAATAAGGAAACAAACAACCTTATTAAAAATGGTCAGGGACTTCCCTGGCGGTCCAGTGGTTAAGACTCTGCACTTCCACTGCAGAGGGCAAGTTCCCTGGTTGGGGAACTAAGATCCCGCATTCCACGTGGTGCAGCCAAAAAAAAGGGCAAACATTTTTTTACAGACTCTTCACCAAAGAAATAGAGATGGCGGATAAACCCATGAAAAGATGCTCAACATCACGGGTCATTAAATAAATGAAAGTGGGACTTCCCTGGTGGTCCAGTGGTTAGGACTTTGCCTTCTGATGCAGGAGGTACAAGTTCAGTCCCTGGTTGGGGAGCTAAGATCCCACATGCCTTGTGGCTGAAAAACCAAAAACATAAAATAGCAGTATTGTAACAAATTCAGTAAAGACTTTAAAAATGGTCCACATAAAAAAATATATCTTAAAGAAATGCAAGTTAAAACCATAATGAGATATTATTATACACCTATTAGAATGCATAAAATTAAAGTGACTGACCCTGTCAAGTGTGAATGAAGATGCAGTACAACTGGATCTCTAATAAGTTACTGGTGGTAATACAAAATGGTATATACATTTTGGAAAAGTTTGGCAGTTTCTTATAAAGTTAAAATACATTTACCTTATGACTCACATCTAGTTTTTTACCCAAGTGAAGTGAAAATTTATATTAACACAAAAAAATCTGTATGCAAGTGTTTATAGCTACTTTGTTCATAATCACCAGAAACTGAAAACAAGCCAAATATCCTTCAGCTGGGGAATGTATAAATAACTAGTATATCCATACGATGGAATGGTACTAAGCAATAAAAAAAAATGAATTACTAATACAACAACATGGATGATTCTCAGTTGCCTTTTGCTAAGTGAAGGAAACCAGACTCATAGGCTACATACTGTATGATTTCGTTTACATGGCATCTTTGCAAAGGCAAAACTATAGTGACAGAAAACAGATCAGCGGTTTCAAGAGCTAGATATGGAAGAGATTTGACTACAAAAGGGTAAAGAATTGTTTGGGTTGATAAGACTGTTTTAAATTTTGATTTGATGGCATTTATCAAAACCTTAGAGCTGTACGTTTAAAGGGTTAATATTACTATGTCTAAAACACCTTAAAAATGGAAAAAAAAGTATATGAACAAAATTTTTTTATCAGGGACTTCCCTGGTGGCACAGTGGTTGAGAATCTGCCTGCCAGTGCAGGGGACATGGGTTCAATCCCTGGTCTGGCAAGATCCCACACGCCACGGAGCAACTAGGTCCAGGCACCACAACTACTGAGCCTGCACTCTAGAGCCTGCGAGCCACAACTACTGAGCCTGTGTGCCACAACTACTAAAGCCCATGTGCCACAACTACTGAGCCCACGTGCCACAACTACTAAAGCACATGTGCTCTAGGGCCTGTGTGCCACAGCTGCTGAGCCTGCATGCCTAGAGCTCATGCTGTGCAACAAGAGAAGCCACCACAATGAGAAACCTGCACACTGCAACAAAGAGTAACCCCCGCTCGCTGCAACCAGAGAAAGCACATGCACAGCGGCGAAGACCCAATGCAGCCAAAAAAAAAAAAAAAAAATTATTTTATCACTTTTTGCTCTGAAACTGAGGGGCAAACCTGTAGCACTCTTGATAGGCAACTTAGGACCACTAATTTTCTAGATATTAAGAAACACTGATGTGGGCAATGGGGAATTATTGAAAGATTTGAAGCAGGGGAATAATGTGCTCAGATTTAAGAAGTTACTTTTACTTCCAGGCAGCATCCTCTGCTCCTTCCATACACATGAATTTTTTTAGTTAGGATGCAGTGAAAGAACTTGGAATTGTGAGAAGGAAGAGAAGAGGAAACTCAGGAAAAGTTGTAGCACTGAGGGAAAGCTTGAAGCAAGTTATTGGATTATCAGAAACTGATAAGAGACCTTAATTACTTGGACCTCATGTGCAACAGAGCTAAAGTCAGCCTAGCTTAAAGGCGATTGTCTTGAAGGTGTACACATTCAAGGAAATAGGGACTAGCAGAATTTTTCCATTAGACTATAGAAACAGCATGAAAACTTTCTTTTACCAAGAGCATTAAAGAGTGGAAATTGGAACTCTGATTAAAACCAATTATGGTTGTGGGGTTTGAATTCACACTGTCCTCATAGTGCTGGGAACCCAGGTTGAGAAATCCAGAAATTTGTAATACGTGTCATACTTTGACCAAGAAAGTTTAAAACTGTGTGCACAGTTGGCCCAGAGCACATAGGACTCCCGCAGAAAATATTCCCACTTAAGATGAGCTCTCAATCAAAGATTACAAAGCATATAGACAAACCACTGTGAAAGATAGCCAGCCCTAATTATTAGAAATAGTGGTCCAACAGAGAAACTTTAAAATAAGTATGTTTCAAGTGTAAAGGAAGGTTTAGAAACCACATGTGCCAGTTAGCTTTTTGCTGCACTGTAAACTATTCCAAAGCTGTTACTAAAACAACCATTTTATTATTGCTTATAAGTCTAAGGGTTGAATATGGGTTTTGTAGGGTCAGCTAGGGGCTAGTTAGCTAGAGATTACCTCATATGCCTGTCAGTTGGTGCTGGCTGTCAGTTTGTACTGGTGTTTGGGCAAATGGGGATATTCGGCAGCATTTCTCTTTTCATTCAGCAGAGTAAGCTGGGCATCTTTTCATGGTGGAGGTCACACAGTTCCCAAGAGCAGCAAAGACAGAAGCCTCAGTGTGCAAGTGCTTCTCAAGTCTCTGCCTGCATCATGTTTCTGTTGTCTTATGGCCAAAGTCAGTTGTAAGGCTGGTCCCTAGTCAGTATGGGAAGGCACTAGCAAGGAACATTCACACAGGAAAAGGAATAACTTGTAGCCATTTTTACAATCTGTCATAATTTAAGACAGAAACAGAATAATGTGTAAAAAGAGCAGACAAGTGTGAAAGTAAGCCAAATAGAAGTTTTAGAAATAAAAGAAAGTAACTGAAATAATCAGTAGATAGATTGAATGGCAAGCTAAATACAGCTAAATAAAGGATGAATTGGAAGATAGATTTGAGGAAACAATCCATAATGCATGTCAGGGACAGAAAAAGGTAGAAGATATGGAAGAAACTGATATTTGGAGTATAGAGTAAGAAAGTCTAACATACATCTAATAGGAGTACCAGAAGGAAAAAATAGAATGGAGCACACCAAATCCTGAGCAGTATATGTAACAACCCCATAAAATAGGGACATTTAAGAACATCAGAAATAAAAGATCTTAAAACTGGTAGATGAAATAAAATAATCATGATAATGATAAAATTTATTGAGCACTTAACTTGGAATAGGCACTATTCTGTGTGTTTTACATGTATCAACTCATAATATTTATAATAACCCTTTAAAGTAGTCCTATTGCTACTGCCATTTTGTAGATGAGGAAAGTGAGGCACAGAGAGGTTAGTTAGTCCATAATCATATGTCTAGTTGTGTTTTAAAATGTACTCAGGATTTCTTTTTAAGCATGGATGGTAAGGTGACACAAAGACAGCTGCCTTGAAAGAAGAATTTAGTGTTGTTTCCAAGAGGAGGGGATGTGCCATGCCATGCACAGCCACATGGGGAAACATTAGGGTTCCCCAGTGTAGAAGGAGTTAGAGGGAAACCATGGGCCAGAGCCTTTGTTGTGATTTTCATGGGAAGGAATGGATAAGACAGGATAGGCAAGCTGAACAAGTTTAGGGTTGGATAGATTGAATAATTTTGGCAGCCTCTGGGCTGTAGGGGAGGTCCCTAGTTGTCTGATACCTGGCCCTGGGTTGATTCAGGGTAAGGGGAAAATTGGCATGGTGTGTGATAAATAAAGGAGGCATTGCAGAGTAGAGACTAAGGATTGGTTGGTTTGCATGTGAAAGGTGTGCTTACAAGCAAAATTCTTCACAGTTTCTAAGAATTAGGTAACCCTGGAAGGGGAAGTCACCTCCTGGGTCCTCAAGGCCCCAAGATGTCAGAGCATCATAAAAGACACAACTAATATAGGTTGTTGGCGGAACTGGATTCGAAACTAGGCAGTGTGGTTCTACAGAGAATATTATAAATCTCTTTATATTTTGCCTGCAAAGAAACAAAAAGTAGACTTACAACAGATTTCTTATGAGCATCGATAAATATCAGATGAAATGTCACTAGAAGTAGCATGAACATGCTTAAGGAAACCTACTATTAATTTAGAATTCTAAACCCAGCTAACTATTTTAGGACAGAGTGAAATATAAAACATTTAATTTATTTATATTTATTGAGGTACAGTTGATTTACAATATTATATTTGTTTCAGGTGTACAACATAATGATTCAAAAATTATTTTGAATTTTATTTTATTTTTTTACACAGCAGGTTCTTATTAGTTATCCATTTTATACATATTAGTTTGTATGTGTCCATCCCAATCTCCCAATTCATCACACCACTACCATGACCCCACCACTTTCCCCCCTTGGTGTCCATATGTTTGTTCTCTACATCTGTGTCTCTTATTTCTGCCCTGCAAACTGGTTCATCTATACCATTTTTCCAGGTTCCACATACATGCATTAATATACGATATTTGTTTTTCTCTTTCTGACTTGCTTCACTTTGTATGACATTCTCTAGATTCATCCACGTCTCTACAAATGACCCAATTTCGTTCCTTTTTATGGCTGAGTACTATTCCATTGTATATATGTACCACATCTTTACCCATTCGTCTGTTGATGGGCATTTAGGTTGCTTCCATGACCTGGCTATTGTAAATAGTGCTGCAGTGAATATTGGGGTGCATGTGTTATTTTGAACTATGGTTTTCTCTGGGTACATGCCCAGTAGTGGGATTGCTGGGTCACATGGTAATTCTATTTTTAGTTTTTGAAGGAACCTCCATACTGTTCTCCATAGTGGCTGTATCAATTTACATTCCCACCAACAGTGCAAGAGGGTTCCCTTTTCTCCACACCCTCTCCAGCATTTGTTGTTTGTAGATTTTCTGGTGATGCCCATTCTAACTGCTGTGTGGTGATACCTCATTGTAGTTTTGATTTGCATTTCTCTAATAATTAGTGATGTTGAGCAGCTTTTCATGTGCTTCTTGGCCATCTGTATGTCTTCTTTGGAGAAGTTACATTTAGGTCTCTAATGCATTTTGAGTGTATTTTTGTGTATGGTGTTAGGGAGTGTTCTAATTTCATTCTTTTACATGTAGCTGTCCAATTTTCCCAGCACGACTTATTGAAGAAAGTGTCTTTTCTCCATTGTATATCCTTGCCTACTTTGTCATAGATTATTTGACCATAGGTGTGTGGGTTTATCTCTGGGCTTTCTATCCTGTTCCATTGATCTATATTTCTGTTTTGGGGCCAGTACCGTATTGTCTTGATTACTGTAGCAGAATAAACCTGCCTAGGGAGAAAGAAGTCAAGGAGTCTGATTCCTCCAGCTCCTCAAGACTGCTTTGGCTATTCAGGGTCTTTTGTGTCTCCGTACAAATTTTAAGATATTTTTGTTCTAGTTCTGTAAAAAATGCCGTTGGTAATTTGATCGGGATTGCATTGAATCTGTAGATTGCTTTGGGTAGTATATTCATTTTCACAGTATTGATTCTTCCAATCCAAGAACATGGAATATTTCTCCATCTGTTTGTATCCTCTTTAATTTCTTTCATCAGTGTCTTATAGTTCTCTGCATACACGTCTTCTTTCTCCCTAGGCAGGTTTATTCCTAGGTATTTTACTCTTTTTGTTGCAATGGTAAATGGGAGTGTTTGCTTAATTTCTCTTTCAGATTTTTCATCATTAGTGTATAAGAATGCAAGAGATTTCTGGGCATTAATTTTGTATCATGCAACTTTACCAAATTCATTGATTAGCTCTAGTAGTTTTCTGGTAGCATCTTTAGGATTCTCTGTGTATAGTATCATGTCACCTACAAAGTGAGTTTTACTTCTTCTTTTCCAATTTATATTCCTTTTATTTCTTTTCCTTCTCTGGTTGCCGTGGCTAGGACTTCCAAAACTATGTTGAATAATAGTGGTGAGAGTGGACGTCCTTGTCTCATTCCTGATCTTAGAGGAAATGGTTTGTTTTTCACCATTGAGAATATTTGCTGTTGGTTTGTCATATATGGGCTTTATTATGTTGAGGTAGGTTCCCTCTATGCCCACTTTCTGGAGAGTTTTTATCATTAATGGGTGTTGAATTTTGTCAAAAACTTTTTCTGCATCTATTGAGGTTGATCATATGGTTTTTATTCTTCAATTTTTTAATATGGTGTATCACATTGATTGATTTGCGTATATTGAAGAATCCTTGCATCCCTGGGATAAATCCCACTTGATCTTGGTGTGTGATCCTTTTAATATGTTGTTGGATTCTGTTTGCTAGTATTTTGTTGAGGATTTTTGCATCCATATTCATCAGTGATATTGGTCTGTAATTTTCTATTTTTGTAGTATCTTTGTCTGGTTTTGGCATCAGGGTGATGGTGGCCTCATAGAATGGGTTTGGGAGCATTCCTTCCTCTGCAATTTTTTGGAAGAGTTTGAGAACGATGGGTGTTAGCTCTTCTCTAAATGTTTGACAGAATTCACCTCTGAAGCCATCTGGTCCTGGACTTTTGTTTGTTGGAAGATTTTTAATCACAGTTTCAGTTTCATTACTTGTGATTGTTCTGTTCATATTTTATTTCTTCCTGCTTCAGTCTTGGAAGGTTATACCTTTCTCAGAATTTGTCCATTTCTTCCACTTTGTCCATTTTATTGGAATAGAGTTGCTTGTCATCGTCTCTTAGGATACTTTGTATTTCTGCAGTGTCTGTTGTAACTTCTCCTTTTTCATTTCTAACTTTATTGATTTGAGTCCTCTCCCTCTTTTTCTTGATGAGTCTGGGTAATGGTTTGTCAATTTTGTTTATCTCCTCAAAGAACCAGCTTTTAGTTTTATTGATCTTTGCAATTGTTTTCTTTGTTTCTATTTCATTTATTTCTGCTCTGATCTTTATGATTTCTTTCCTTCTACTAACTTTGGGTTTTGTTTGTTCTTTTTCTAGTTCCTTTAGGTGTAAGGTTAGGTTGTTTATTTGAAAATTTTCTTGTTTCTTGAGGTAGGCTTGTATAGCTATAAACTTCCCTCTTAGAACTGCTTTTGCTGCATGCCATAGGTTTTGGATTGTCATGTTTTCGTTGTAATTTGTCTCTAGGTATTTTTTGATTTCCTCTTTGATTTCTTCAGTGATCTCTTGGTTATTTAGTAACGTATTGTTTAGCCTCTATGTGTTTGTGTTTTTTACGTTTTTTTCCCTGCAGTTGATTTCTAATCTCATAACATTGTGGTCAGAAAAAATGCTTGATATGATTTCAATTTTCTTAAATTTACTGAGGCTTGATTTGTGACCCAAGATGTGATTTATCCTGGAGAATGTTCCATGTGCATTTGAGAAGAAAGTGTAATCTGCTGTTTTTGGATGAAATGTCCTATAAATATCAATTAAATCTATCTGGTCTATTGTGTCATTTAAAGCTTGTGTTTGGATGATCTATCCATTGGTGTAAGTGAGGTGTTAAAGTCCCCCACTGTTTTTGGGTTACTGTCAATTTCCTCTTTCATAGCTGTTAGCAGTTGCCCTATGTATTTATTTATTTTTTTTTAATTTATTAATTTATTTATTTTTTGCTGTACGCGGGCCTCTCACTGTTGTGGCCTCTCCCGTTGCAGAGCGCAGGCTCAGCGGCCATGGCTCACGGACCCAGCCGCTCCGCAGCATGTGGGATCTTCCTGGACCGGGGCACAAACCCGTGTCCCCTGCATTGGCAAGTGGACTCAACAACTGCACCACCAGGGAAGCCTGCCCTATGTATTTAGGTGCTCTGTGTTGGGTGCATATATATTTATAATTGTTATATCTTTTTCTTGGATTGATCCCTTGATCATTTTGTAGTGTCCTTTCTTGTCTCTTGTAACATTCTTTATTTTAAGGTCTATTTTATCTGATGTGAGTATTGCTACTCCAGCTTTCTTTTGATTTCCATTTGCATGGAGTATCTTTTTCCATCCCCTCACTTTTAGTCTGTATGTGTCCCTGGTCTGAAGTGGGTCTCTTGTAGACTGCATATATATTGGTCTTGTTTTTGTATCCATTCATTGAGCCTGTGTCTTTTGGTTGGAGCATTTAATCCATTCATGTTTAAGGTAGTTATCGATATGTTTGTTCCTATTACCATTTTCTTAATTGTTATGGATTTGTTTTTGTAGGTTGTTTTCTTCTCTTGTGTTTCCCACTTAGAGAAGTTCCTTTAGCATTTGTTGTAGAGCTGGTTTGGTGGTACTAAATTCTCTTAGCTTTTGCTTGTCTGTAAAGCTTTTTATTTCTCCATCGAATCTGAATGATATCCTTGCCCGGTAGAGTAATCTTGGTTGTAGGTTCTTCCCTTTCATCACTTTAAATATATCATGCCACTCCCTTCTGGCTTATAGAGTTTCTGCTGAGAAATCAGCTGTTAACCTTATGGGTGTTCCTTTGTATGTTATTTGTCGGTTTTTGCTTGTTGCTTTCAATAATTTTGCTTTGTCTTTAATTTTTGTCAATTTGATTACTGTGTGTCTTGGCGTGTTTCTCCTTGGGTTTATCCTGCCTGGGACTCTCTGTGCTTCCTGGACTTGGGTGGCTATTTCCTTTCCCATGTTAGAGAAGTTTTCAACTATAATCTCTTCAGATATTTTCTTGGGTCCTTTCTCTCTCTCTTCTCCTCCTGGGACCCCTGTAATGCGAATGTTGTTGCATTTAATGTTGTCCCAGAGGTCTCTTAGGTTGTCTTCATTTCTTTTCATTCTTTTATTTTTTTTTAATTTTTTGCGGTACGCGGGCCTCTCACTGTTGTGGCCTCTCCCGTTGCGGAGCACAGGCTCCAGACGCGCAGGCTCCGCGGCCATGGCTCACGGGCCCAGCTGCTCCGCGACATGTGGGATCCTCCCGGACCGGGGCACGAACCGGTGTCACCTGCATCAGCAGGCGGACTCTCAACCACTGCGCCACCAGGGAAGCCCTCTTTTCATTCTTTTTTCTTTATTCTGTTCCATGTCAGTGAATTCCACCCTTCTGTCTTCCCAGTCGCTTATCCGTTCTTCTGCCTCAGTTATTCTGCTATTGATTCCTTCTAGTGTATTTTTTATTTTAATTATTGTATTGTTCATCTCTGTTTGTTCTTTAATTCTTCTAGGTGTTTGTTCTTTAATTCTTCTAGGTCTTTGTTAAACATTTCTTGCATCTTCTCGACCTTTGCCTCCGTTCTTTATCCGAGGTCCTGGATCATCTTCAAAGCATTATTCTGAATGCTTTTTCTGGAAGGTTCCCTATCTCCACTTCATCTAGTTGTTTTTCTGGGATTTTATCTTGTTCCTTCATTTGGTACAAAGTCCTTTGCCTTTTCATTTTGTCTATCTTTCTGTCAATGCAGTTTTCCTTCCAGAGGCTGCAGATTTGTTGTTCTTCTTGCTTCTGCTGTTTGCCGGCTGCTGGATGAGGCTATCTAAGAGGCTTATGCAAGTTTCCTGATGGGAGGGACTGGTGGTGGTTAGAGGTGGATGTTGCTCTGGTGGGCAGAGCTCAGTAAAACTTTAATCTGCTTGTCTGCTGATGGGTCGGCCTGGGTTCCCTCCCTTTTGGTTGTTTGGCCTGAGGCGACCCAGTACTGGAGCCTACCTGGTTCTTTGATGCGGCTAATGGCAGACTTTGGGAGGGCTCATGCCAAGGAGTACTTCCCAGAACTTCTGCTGCCAGTTTCCTTGTCCCCATGGTGAGCCACAGCCACTCCCTGCCTCTGCAGGAGACCCTCCAGCACTAGTAGGTAGGTCTGGTTCAGGCTCCTATGGGGTCACTGCTCCTTCCCCCTGGGTCCTGATGCACGTACTACTTTGTGTGTGCCCTCCAAGAGTGGAGTCTGTTTCCCCCAATCCTGCCAAAGTCCTGCAATCAAATCCCACTAGCCTTCAAAGTCTGATTCTCTAGGAATTCCTCCTCCTGTTGCCCGACCCCCAGGTTGGGAAGCCTGACGTGGGGCTCAGAACCTTCACTTCAGTGGGTGGACTTCTGTGGTATATGTGTTCTCCAGTTTGTGAGTCACCCACGCAGCAGTTTTGGGATTTGATTTTATTGTGGTTGTGCCCCTCCTACCGTCTCATTGTGGCTTCTTGTTTGTCTGTGGATGTGGGGTATCTCTTTTGGTGCGTTCCAGTGTCTTCCTGTCGATGATTCTTCAGCGGTTAGTTGTGATTGGTGCTCTCACAAGAGGGAGTGAGCACACGTCCTTCTACTCCACCAACTTGAACCAGTCTCAATGATTCAAAATTTTTTAGAGGATACTGCACTTATAGTTAGAAAATATTGGCTATAATCCCTGTGCTGCACTGTATATACTTGTAGCTTATTTATTTTATATGTGGTAGTTTGTACCTCTTAATCCCCTACCCCTATATTACCTCTCCATATTCCCTCTCCCCACTGGTAACCACTAGTTTGTTTTCTATATCTGTAAGTCTCTTTTTTATTATACTCACTAGTTTGTTTTATTTTTCAGATTCTACATATAAGTGATAACATGCAGTATTTGTCTTTCTGTGTCTGATTTATTTCACTAAGCATAATACCCTCCAGGTCCATCCATGTTGTTGCAAATGGCAAAATTTCATCTTTTTTAATACCACTGAACTATACACTTAAAATGCTTAAGATGGTAAATTTTATGTTATGTGTATTTTACCATGGGGAAAAATTTTTTTTTTTTTTTTTTTTTTTTTTTTGGTGGTACGTGGGCCTCTCACTGTTGCGGCCTCTCCCGTTGCGGAGCACAGGCCCTGGACACGCAGGCTCAGCGACCATGGCCCACGGGCCCAGCCACTGCACGGCATGTGGGATCCTCCCGGACCGGGGCACGGACCCGCATCCCCTGCATCGGCAGGCGGACTCCCAACCACTGGGCCACCAGGGAAGTCCAAAATTTCATCCTTTTTTAAGGCTAAATATTATTCCATTGTATATATACCACGTCTTCTTTATCCATTCATCTGTTGATGGACACTTAGGTTGCTTCTATATCTTGGCTATTGTAAACAATGCTGCTGTGAACATTGGGCATGTATCTTTTTGAATTAGCATTTTAGTTTTATTTGGATATATACCCAGGAGTGTAATTGATGGATCATATGATAGTTCTGTTCTTAAGTTTTTACAAAAAATATTTATTTATTTATTTATTCATTTGATTGCACCAGGTCTTAGTTGCAGCAGGCAGTCTCCTTAGTTACTGCTCACCAGCTCCTTAGGTGCGGCCCGTGTGCTCCTTAGTTGCAGCAGATGGGCTTCTTAGTTGTGGCATACATGTGGGATCTAGTTCCCTGACCAGGGATTGAAACTGACCCCCCTGAATTGGGAGCATGGAGTCTTAACCACTGTGCCACCAGGGAAGCCCGTGTTTTAGTTTTTGAGCAACCTCCCAACTGTTTCTACAGTAGCTGCACCAATCTACATTCTCACCAACAGTGTATGAGGGTTCCCTTTTCTCCACTTCCTTGCCAGCATTTATTATTTGTGTTCTTTTTGATGATAGCCATTCTGACAGGTGTGAGGTGATATCTCATCGTGGTTTTTATTTACATTTCTCTCATAATTAGTGATGTTGAGAATTTTTTTACGTGCCTGTTGGCCATCTGTGTATCTCCTATGGAAGAAATGTCTATTCATGTCTTCTGCATTCTTTAATTGGGTGTTTGAAAATGTTGAGCTGTATGAGCTGTCTGTATATTTTGGATATTAACCACTTATAGGTCATATTATTTGCAAATATTTTCTTCCATTCGATAGGTTGTCTTTTCATTTTGTTGATGTTTTCCTTTGCTGTGCAAAAGCTTTTATGTTTAATCAGGTCCCAATTGTTTGTTTTTGCTTTTGTTTCCTTTGCCTTAGGGGACAGATTCAAAAAATATATTGCTACAATTTATGTCAAAGAGTATTCTGTCAGTGTTTTCTTCTACGGGTTTTATGGTTTCAAGTCTTACATTTAGGTCTTTAATCCATTTGGGGTTTATTTTTGTATATGATATTAGAAAATGTTCTAATTTCATTCATTTACATGTAGTTGTCCAGTTTTCTCAGTGCCAGTTATTGAAGAGACTGTCTTTTCCCCATTGTATATTCTTGCCTCTTTTGCCATAGATTATTTGACCGTAAGTATGTGGGTTTATTTCTGGGCTCTGTATTCTGTTCCGTTGATCTATGTCTCTTTTGTGCCAGTACCATACTGCTTTGATTACTGTAGCTTTGTAGTATAGTCTGAAGTCAGGGATGTGATTCCTCCAGCTCTGTTTTTCTTTCTCAAGATTGTTTTGGCTATTTGGGGTCTTTTTTGTTTCTATACAATTTTTAAATTATTTGATCTAGTTCTATGAAAAATGCCATTTGTATTTTGATAGGGATCTGATTGAATTTGTAGATTGCCTTGGGTAGTATGGTCATTTTAACAATATCAATTATTCCAATCCATGAATATGGCATATCTTTCCATCTGTTTGTGTCATCTTATGTTTCTTTCATTAGTGTCTTATAGTTTTCTGAGTACAGGTCTTTTACCTCAGGTTTATTCCTAGCTTTTAAATTCTTTTTGATGCTATTGTAAATGGGATTGTCTCCTTAATATCTCTTTCTGACAGTTCATTGTTAGTGGATAGAAATGCAACAGATTTGTGTATATTAATTTTGTATCCTGTAGCTTTATTGACTTCATTAATGAGCTCTAGTAGGCATCTTAGTAATTTGTATGTCTGAAGCGTCATGTTATCTGTAAACAGTGACAATTTTACTTCTTCCCTTTTAATTTTGATTCCCTTTATTTCTTTTTCTTATCTCTTTTCTGTGGCTAGGACTTCCAAAACTATGTTGAATAAAAGTGGAGAGAGCAGGCATCCTTGTCTTGTTCCTGATCTTAGAGGAAATTTTGAGGTGTGTTCCCTCTATACCCACTTTCTGGAGAGTTTTTTTTTTAATCATAAATAGATGTTGAATTTTGTCAGAGCTTTTTCTGCATCTATTGAGGTGATCATATCGTTTTCATTCCTCAGTTTCTTAATGTGATGTATCACATTGATTGATTTGTGGGTATTGAAAAATCCTTGCCTCCCTGGGATAAATGCCACTTGATCATGGTGTATGATCTTTTCAATGTACTGTTGGATTCGGTTTCCTAATATTTTGTTGAGAATTTTTGCATCTTTGTTCATCGGTGATATTGGTCTGTAACATTACTGTTTTGTGATATCTTTGTTTGGTTTTGGTATCAGGGTGATGCTGGCCTTGTAGCATGAGTTGGGAAACATTCCTTCCTCTGCAGTTTTTTGCAATAGTTTGAAAGGGTAGGTGTTAACTCTTCTTTAAATGTTTGGTAGAATTCACTTGTGAAGCTATCTGGTCCTGGACTTTTGTTCATTGAGAGGTTTTTTTTTTTTAATTACTGATTCAGTTTCATTACTGGTAATTGGTCTGTCCACATTTTCTATTTCTTCCTGGTTCAATCTTGGGAGATTGTACATTACTAGGAATTTGTCTGTTTCTTCTAGGTTGTCCATTTTATTGACATATAGTTGTGCATAGTAGTCTTATGATCCTTTGTATTTCTGCGGTGTCAGTTGTAGTGTCTGACTTCTGATTTTATTGATTTGGACCCTCTTTTTTTCTTGACGAGTCTAGCTAAAGGTTTATTGATTTTGTTTAGCTTTTCTAAGAACCAGCTCTTAGTTTCATTCATCTTTTCTATTGTTTTCTTAGTCTGTATTTCATTTGAATATGCTCTGATCTTTATGATTTCTTTCCTTCTACTAATTTTGGGTTTTGTTTGTTCTTCTTTTTCTAGTTCCTTTATAAGGTGTAAGGTTAGGTTGTTTATTTGTTTTCTTTCTTGTTTCCTGTGGTAATCTTGTATTGCTATGAACTTCCCTCTTAGAATTGCTTTTGCTGCCTCTCATGGATTTTGGATCATTGTGTTTTTGTTTTCATTAGCCTCCAGGTATTTTTCTGATTTCCTCTTTGATTTCTTCAGTGATCTGTTGGTTGTTTAGTAGCATATTGTTTAGCCTCCACACATTTGTGGAGGTTTTATGCAGTTTTTTTCTTGTAGTTGATTTTTTTTCTTTTAATAAATTTATTTAGTTCTTTATTTTTGGCTGTGTTGGGTCTTTGTTGCTGCATGCGGGATTTTTCTAGTTGTGGCGAGCGGGGGCTACTTTTCATTGAGGTACGTGGGCTTTTTCTAAATGTGGCAAGCAGGGGCTGCTCTTCATTGAGGTGCATGGGCTTCTGATTCCAGTGGCTTTTCTTGTTGTGGAGCATGGGCTCTAGGCACGCGGGCTTCAGTAGTTGTAGCTTGTGTGGGCTCTAGAGCGCAGGCTCAGTAGTTGTAGCACACGGGCTTAGTTGCTCTGTGGTATGTGGGATCTTCCCGGACCAGGGCTTGAACCTGTGTTCCCTGCATTGGCAGGCATATTGTTAACCACTGCACCACCAGGGAAGTCCCTTGTAGTTGATTTCTAGTCTGATAGAGTTGTCGTCAGAAAAGATGCTTGATCTTTTTAAAACTTCACTGAAGCTTGTTTTCTGGCCTGGCATGTGATCTATCCTGGTGAATGTTCCATGTATACTTGGAAAGAATGTGCATTCTTCTGCTTTTGGATGGAATGTTTTATATGTGTATATATAGTCCATCTGGTGTAATGTGTCATTTAAGGCCAGTATTTCCTTATTGATTTTCTGTCTGGATGATCTCTCTATTGATGGAAGTAGGGTGTTGGAAGTCCCCTACTAATATTACTGTTGATTTCTCCCTTTATATCTGTTAATATTTGCTTTATGTATGTAAATGCTCCTATGTTGGGTGTATATATATTTATAATTGTTAAATGTTCTTGGATTGATTCCCTTATTCATTATGTAATGTCCTTCTTTGTCTCCTGTAACAGTCTTTGTTTTAAAGTCTATTTTGTCTCATTTAAATATTGTTACCCTGGCTTTCTTTTCTTTCCATTTGCATGGAATACCTTTTTCTATCCCCTCACTTTCAGTCTTTGCATGTCTTTAGATCTGCCATGAGTCTCTTGTAGGCAACATATATACAGGTCTTGTTTTTGAATCCACTCATCCACTCTGTGTCTTTTGATGGGACCACTTAGTTCACTTACATTTTAAGTAATTATTGATATGTATGTCTTTATTGCCGTTTTGGTAATTGTTTTTGGCTTGTTTTCTGTAGTTGTTTTTTTTTTTTTTTTTTTTTTTTGGCCTCTCACTGTAGTGGCCTGTCCCCTTGCCGGACGCGCAAGCTCAGCGGCCATGGCTCCGTGGCACGTGGGATCCTCCCGGACCGGGGCACGAACCCGTATCCCCTGCATCGGCAGGCGGACTCTCAACCACTGCGCCACCAGGGAGGCCCTGTAGTTGTTTTTTGTTCCTTTCTTATTCTCTTCTTGTTATTTGATGACTGTCTTTAGTGTTTTGCTTGGATTCCTTTCTCTTTTTTTGTGTGTGTATCATAGATTTTTGGTTTGTTGTTATGTGGTTTATGTATAACAATCTATATGTAATGTGTGATTGTTTCAAGTTGCTGATGTCTTCATTTCAAGAGATGTGCCTATGATTAAGCACAGGGCTCGAACCCGTGTCCCCTGCATTGGCAGGCAGATTCTTAACCACTGCGCCACCAGGGAAGCCCAGGGAAGGGGTTTTAAAGGCAAGGTGAGGGAGGGGGCCCTGGGGAATGTGATCAGCTTGGGCACAGTTTTCTGTTTGGTAGGCGGTGAGGTGACCAGGTGACGCCCCAGGGCTTAATCATAGGCCCCTGTGCCTATTACTGTTTTTGACATCATATTTTACATCCAATTCTTTTGTGTATCCCTTAACTGCTTATTGTGGATACAGATGATTTTACTACTTTTGTTTTTTAACCTTCCTATAGCTTTGTGTGTGGGTGATCTGCTGCCTTTACTGTATAGTTGTCTATACCAATGAGCTTTTTCCTTTCGTAATTTTAATGTTTCTAGTTGTGGAGTTTTCGCTTAGAGAAGTCACTTTAACATTTTTTTGTAAAGCTGGTTTATATTTTCTGGTTATTATATTATATTATATTATATTTCTCCTGCCTCTGTGGGAGATTCTCCAAGATCAGCATGTAGGTCTGACCCAGGCTCCCTTCAAATTACTGCTTCTGCCCTGGGTCCCAGAGGGCATGAGATTTTGTGCTGTTTAAGTGTGTGTTACTGAACCAAACTTGGGTCCACTCACCTCACATACAGCAAACCTAGTCTGCTGGCCCAGGTCGTGGTGAAGGAAAGTACAGCATTTATTGTGAGATACCAAGAAAGTAGTACAGGCACCTCTAATGGTCAGAAGACCCTAACTCTGTGATGGCTTTCAGGGAAGCCATTAAAAAAAAGTTTTTTTAAAATTAATTAATTAACTGATTAATTAATTAATTTATGGCTGTGTTGGGTCTTTGTTGCTGTGCATGGGCTTTCTCTAGTTGCAGCGAGCGGGGGCTACTCTTCAGTGTAATGCGTGGGCTTCTCATTGCAGTGGCTTCTCTTATTGTGGAGCACAGGCTCAGTAGTTGTGGCACGTGGGCTCAGTAGTTGTGGTGCACAGGCTTAGTTGCTCCATGGCATGTGGGATCTTCCTGCACCAGGGCTTGAACCTGTGTCCCCTGCATTGGCAGGCAGATTCTTAACCACTGCGCCACGAGGGAGGTCCAGGGAAGGGGTTTTAAAGGCAAGGTAAGGGAGGTGGCCCTGAGAAATGTGATCAGCTTGAGCACAATTTTCTGTTTGGTAGGTGGTGAGGTGACCAGGTGATGCCCCAGGGCTTAACATTAAAATTTCTTTTTCTTAGCTTGCTATATCCTCCTCTTACAATAACACTTCTGTAAGAAAATGAGAGAATGACTGTCAGAAAGAGAGCAGCCTTCTCTTTAATGTAATAAAAATTTCCCACGGACTGGAAAAGAAGAAAACCAACCGATGATTCCTGAACAGTGTTTGCATAGTCTCTTGTTCGTCGCACTATTCTCTTTTCTCCCTTGTCTACCATTATCTGTACTCAGTGGAATTCTTTAGCACTCTCTTGCAAGACCTGCTGGACTAGTTCAGATTTTTCCTCCAATCCAGCTGTCCTCAACTTACACAGTAGAGTGAGGGGTGGGGGGGTTAGTTCCAGTTCCTGTACATATAGTCACCTTCATCAGTGTTACCATACATTTATTTTTTTATATTACAGTTTCCTGACTGTACCATAATTGCACCAAATTCCTGTGTCATTCATACTAAAGGTGTTATTGTTACAATACCCATCAGATAGAACGCCTGTCTCATTACTGACTCTTTCTCAGTGGAACGTTCCTTTTCCCATATACCATATGTTAACTTTTTTTTTTTTTGCGGTACGCAGGCCTCTCACTGTTGTGGCCTCTCCCAGGCTCCGGAGGCGCAGGCTTAGTGGCCATGGCTCATGGGCACAGCCGCTCCGCGGCATGTGGGATCTTCCCGGACTGGGGCACAAACCCGTGTCCCCTGCATCGGCAGGCGGACTCTCAACCACTGCACCACCAGGGAAGCCCACCATATGTTATCTTGTATGGGGGTCTTTCTTGTAGGCCAAGTCAGAGTGGTCTCTGAGCCCTAATGGGTTTGAGGGCAGAACCAAATGTTGCTTTTCAAAGTGCAGCTCAACATGGAGACTTGCGTCCAAATGTGGGGCACAGCTTCTTTATTCACCAGGGCCCAGTGCCTTCCCATAGGCAGTATGTGCTGTCTCTGGAAAATGTTCCTGTCCCCTTTGCCTACCAGTTGTACTACCTGATATAGCTCCTTTTTATTAATCCAAGGAGCTGAGGCCGTCAAGGGCAGTGGTGTAACTTATAGTTACTGCTCAAAATATCCCATCGCCCAGGGTGGGGCCATAGGTTTTCCAAAGCTTGGTTTTCTGGCTTTCTGCACCCCAGTATAGTGGACCATTGTTTACATGCCACTTTGGCTTCCAATTGGATCAGCATGCTCAACAAGCTTTGCTGGGTGTTTACATAGGCCTGTTCCCAGAGGTGGTACTTGGCCTTTTTGCCATTATTTTCTAGGTCTAAATGAGAGTGTGAAAGAAGTGGGTACTTCAGTTCCAGAGTACTGTAATTATAGTGAAGGAGTAAAGTAACTTTATCTTGAGAAGGAGTCAGAACTAGCCTCCAGGATCAAACAAAGGCAGGGTTTTGGTACACAGATAATATGACTTTCCTCCAGCAACAGAAAAATTACAGTCCGTACCTTAATGTAAGGAGCCATCCCCTTTGTTTCTTACTGTTTCTTCTAAAGAGGACTTCAAAATCTGTTAATGGCTTTCAGCAGCAGTTTTCTCCTTTATTGTGGTGATGGGCAAGAGGGATCGCCCCTTCACTTGGGAGTGTATCCAAAGCTTAACATCTTCAAGTTTGACAGAAGAGTTAGTTACTAGCAAAACCTGATAAGGCCCCACCCACTGGGGTTGTGGTTGGTTTTCTGGGAGTACTTCTTTCCAGGTTTTTCAAAGCTCCCTGTTTCCCTGGTTTTATCTGATGATGGGGGAAATCTGTAGGGTACTTCATCCTGTTATTGGCAAATCTATGAATAGCATTCAAAACTAATTCCAGTGTTTGTACATACCTCATAGTATCTAATTCTTTCACTTCTGATCAGAAATTTGTCTGCTTAGCAACTCAGAATAATGGCTCATGGGCACAGCCGCTCCGCGGCATGTGGGATCTTCCCGGACTGGGGCACAAACCCGTGTCCCCTGCATCGGCAGGCGGACTCTCAACCACTGCACCACCAGGGAAGCCCACCATATGTTATCTTGTATGGGGGTCTTTCTTGTAGGCCAAGTCAGAGTGGTCTCTGAGCCCTAATGGGTTTGAGGGCAGAACCAAATGTTGCTTTTCAAAGTGCAGCTCAACATGGAGACTTGCGTCCAAATGTGGGGCACAGCTTCTTTATTCACCAGGGCCCAGTGCCTTCCCATAGGCAGTATGTGCTGTCTCTGGAAAATGTTCCTGTCCCCTTTGCCTACCAGTTGTACTACCTGATATAGCTCCTTTTTATTAATCCAAGGAGCTGAGGCCGTCAAGGGCAGTGGTGTAACTTATAGTTACTGCTCAAAATATCCCATCGCCCAGGGTGGGGCCATAGGTTTTCCAAAGCTTGGTTTTCTGGCTTTCTGCACCCCAGTATAGTGGACCATTGTTTACATGCCACTTTGGCTTCCAATTGGATCAGCATGCTCAACAAGCTTTGCTGGGTGTTTACATAGGCCTGTTCCCAGAGGTGGTACTTGGCCTTTTTGCCATTATTTTCTAGGTCTAAATGAGAGTGTGAAAGAAGTGGGTACTTCAGTTCCAGAGTACTGTAATTATAGTGAAGGAGTAAAGTAACTTTATCTTGAGAAGGAGTCAGAACTAGCCTCCAGGATCAAACAAAGGCAGGGTTTTGGTACACAGATAATATGACTTTCCTCCAGCAACAGAAAAATTACAGTCCGTACCTTAATGTAAGGAGCCATCCCCTTTGTTTCTTACTGTTTCTTCTAAAGAGGACTTCAAAATCTGTTAATGGCTTTCAGCAGCAGTTTTCTCCTTTATTGTGGTGATGGGCAAGAGGGATCGCCCCTTCACTTGGGAGTGTATCCAAAGCTTAACATCTTCAAGTTTGACAGAAGAGTTAGTTACTAGCAAAACCTGATAAGGCCCCACCCACTGGGGTTGTGGTTGGTTTTCTGGGAGTACTTCTTTCCAGGTTTTTCAAAGCTCCCTGTTTCCCTGGTTTTATCTGATGATGGGGGAAATCTGTAGGGTACTTCATCCTGTTATTGGCAAATCTATGAATAGCATTCAAAACTAATTCCAGTGTTTGTACATACCTCATAGTATCTAATTCTTTCACTTCTGATCAGAAATTTGTCTGCTTAGCAACTCAGAATAGAGGAATGGTCTCTTGTACAGTATTTCATAAGGACTCAATTGGAGTCTGCTTCTAGGGGCCACCCTGATTCTAAACAGTGCAAATGACAATATTTGGTCCCATGTTAAATCAGTTTTTTGACACATTTTGTCTAGAGTCCTTTCAAAGTGTAATTCCTCTTCTCCATTTTCCCAGTTGACTGGGATCTCCAGGATGCATGTAAATTCCATTTTATTCCAGGTTGCTCTGAAACCCCTTGTGTACTACTGTCAACAAAAGCTCATCTGTTGTCACTCTGAATTGAGCTAGAGAGTCCAAACCTGGGAATTATTTCTTTAAGTAAGGACTTCATTCCCTCAGAAGCCCTTTCTGTCTGACACAGGAGTGCTTTCACTCGGCCTGTAAAAGTATCTACCATTACCAGTAGGTAATGAAAGTTTCCTTTAGTCTTGGGCATAACCATGAAATCTACCTGCCAGTCTTTCCCTGGGCTTCCCCCCTCACCACCACCCCCCTCCTGAATTCCATATGAGGGGGAGGAGGCCTATTTCTGGTGTTATTTTTAACACAAGTCAAGTACTTCTGTATAACCCTTTGAACAGTCCTGGACATAATAGGTCCTTGAATAAAATCTTGTATCCATTATAGGATGGCGTCCCTCCCATAGTGGGTGTTCTGATGGAAAGAGCTAAACACGTCTTCCATTAAGCTTTCAGGAATCAAAACCTTTACTTGGTTATTAACCAGCCGCATTCTGGGTTCCAAATGGGTAGGGTTGAATCCCTTTTTATACAACATAGTTAACAAGCTTGATATAATGGATTTACTAAATTTTGCCCATAACGAAGAGTAAGTTTATATGATACATTTATAAATATTGATTGCAACTAGGTAACAAAGCAAGTCTCCATAATTCCAAAGAATCTATGTCATATAGCACAATAAAAAGATAATCTTTAGAAATTTTGTATGTTTAGAGACTAAAAACAAACTAATCCGTGAATTAGAGAAAATCACAGTGGAAGTATCAGGACTTGTGAAATTGAAGTAAAGCAAAACTTAGAGGGGAATTTATGGTCTTAAATGCATTTATGAAACAGCAGGAAATGCTCATAATATGTTAAGTATTACTGAAGAAGTTGCAAAAAGAACAGAGTGAATCCAAAGAAAGAAAGAAGAAAATAGTGAAGAGCAGAAATAGAAAAAAAAAAACAAAATAAAATAGAGATGCTCAGCAAAAGCAGTAGATGATAAAAATTAATAAATGATTTTTTTTCTATTAATAAGCTTTTAGAAGACGCTCAAAAGTAAAAAAGGGGCTTCCCTGGTGGCGCAGTGGTTGAGAGTCCGCCTGCCGATGCAGGGGACACGGGTTCGTGCCCCAGTCCGGGAGGATCCCACATGCCGCGGAGCAGCTGGGCCCGTGAGCCATGGCCGCTGAGGCTGTACGTCCGGAGCCTGTGCTCCACAATGGGAGAGGCCACAACAGCGAGAGGCCCGCGTAACGCAAAAAAAAAAAAAGTAAAAAAGAAGAGGCACAAATAATGATAGGAACAAAAAGGTAGGCAATTTTGGGATAAAAAGATCATAGAAATAGCATGAACAGCTTTATGCTAATGATTTTGAAAACTTAAATGCCCATTTTCTTGAAAAATAGATATCATCAAGACTAATGCAAGAAAAAAGAAAATCTAAACTAGTAATTAAAAAAATAAGTGACTCTGGGACTTCCTTGGTAGTGCAGTGGTTAAGAATCTGCCTGCTAATGCAAGGGACACGGGTTCGAACCCTGGTCCAGCAAGATCCCACATGCGGCAGAGCAACTAAACCCGTGCACCACAGCTACTGAGCTTGTGTTCTAGAGCCACGAACCACAACTACTGAGCCCACGCACCTAGAGCCCATACTCCACAACAAGAGAAGCCACCACAATGAGAAGCCTGCGCACCACAAGGAAGAGTAGCACCAGCTCGCCGCAACTAGAGAAAGCCCACGCACAGCAACGAAGACCCAATGCAGCCATAAACAAACAAGCAAATAAATAAATAAATAAATAAAAATAAAAGTAAAAATAAGTGATTCTAAAAAGAGGCACATTGGGCTTCCCTGGTGGCACAGTGGTTGAGAGACCGCCTGCTGATGCAGGGGACACAGGTTCGTGCCTTGGTCCAGGAAGATCCCACATGCTGCGGAGCGGCTAGGCCCGTGAGTGGCCGCTGAGCCTATGCGTCCGGAGCCTGTGCTCTGCAACGGGAGAGGCCACAGCAGTGAGAGGCCCGCGTACTGCAAAAAAAAAAAAAAGAGGCGCATTAGCAGTCAAATGCAATATGTGGACCTTGTTTAGATCCTAATTCTAACAGACCAATAGTGCATAACAGAAGTTTATGAAATAATTGAAACATTTGTTGGATATTTGATGATACTAGGAATTTTTTTCAAGGGTGACATAATGATGGTTAATTATTTTTTAACCATCAGTAACATTCTACAGTATTTACAGGTTATATATTACATGACATGGATTTGCTTCAAAATAATTGAGTGTTACGGTGGTGGAAAGTGAATGTGGGTTACAGTATAGATTTCACTGTTCAGTACCATAGCCACTAACCATGTGGGTATTTAAATTAAAATTAATTAAAACTTAAAAGACTGAAATTTCAGTTCCTCAGTCACATTAGCATATTTTCACACTAGTGGTGTAGAAATAGGAAATGTCTATCATGCAGATGTTCTATTGGATAGAGCAGGTATAGATGAAACAAGATTGACTGTGTGTTGACAATTTTTGAAGCTGAGTGATGGGGTTGAGTTTATTATTCTTTCTCTATTTGTATACATTTGAAATTTTCCATGAAAGGAAGAAACAAAGAAAAATCATGCATGACCTTTGTGGAGAAAATTACAAAAGATCTAAAAGAAGAATTGAAGATACACCTTTCATGAATGGAGGCACCCCACATGATACCAGTTCTCTCCAAATTAATCTGTAAATTCAATTCAGTTCCAATAAAAAACCCAATAGCGAGGGCAAACACCAGAAACAAGAACTACAATCCTGCAGCCTGTGGAACAAACACCACATTCACAGAAAGATAGATAAGATGAAAAGGCAGAGAGCTATGTACCAGATGAAGGAACAAGATGAAATCCCAGGAAAACAACGAAATGAAGTGGAGATAGGCAACCTTCCAGAAAAAGAATTCAGAAAAATGATAGTGAAGATGATCCAGGACCTCGGAAAAAGAGTGGAGGCAAAGATCAAGAAGATGCAAGAAATGTTTAACAGAGACCTAGAAGAATTAAAAAACAAACAAACCCACAGCAAACATCATTCTCAATGGTGAAAAACTGAAAGCATTTCCTCTCAGATCAGGAACAAGACAAGGATGTCCACTCTCACAACTGTTATTCAACATAGTTTTGGAAGTTCTAGCTAAGGCACTCAGAGAAGAAAAAGAAATAAAAGGAATATAAATTGGAAAAGAAGAAGTAAAACTGTCACTGTTTGCACATGACATGATACTATACATAGAGAATCCTAAAGATGCCACCAGAAAACTACTAGAGCTAATCAGTGAATTTGGTAAAGTTGCAGGATAAAAAATTAATGCACAGATCTCTTGCATTCCTATATACTAATGATGGAAAATCTGAATGAGAAATTAAGGAAACACTTCTTTTTACCATTGCAACAAAAAGAATAAAATACCTAGGAGTAAACCTACCTAGAGAGATATAAGACCTGTATGCAGAAAACTATAAGACACTGATGAAAGAAATTAAAGATGATACAAACAGATGGAGAGATATTTCATGTACTTGGATTGGAATAATCAATACTGTGAAAATGACTATACTACCCAAAGCAATTTACAGATTGAATGCAATCCCTATCAAATTACCAATGGCATTTTTTACAGAGCTAGAACAAAAAATCTTAAAATTTGTATGGCGACACAAAAGACCCTGAATAGCCAAAGCTGTCTAGAGGGAAAAAAACGGAGCTGGAGGAATCAGACTCCCTGACTTCATACTATACTACAGAGCTACAGCAATCAAGACAATATGGTACTGGCACAGAAACAGAAATATAGGGGGCTTCCCTGGTGGCGCAGTGGTTGAGAATCTGCCTGCCAATGCAGGGGACACGGGTTCGAGCCCTGGTCTGGGAAGATCCCACATGCCGCGGAGCAACTGGGCCCGTGAGCCACAACTACTGAGCCTGCGCGTCTGGAGCCTGTGCTCTGCAACAAGAGAGGCCGCGACAGTGAGAGTCCCGCGCACCGCGATGAAGAGTGGCCCCCACTTGCCACAACTAGAGAAAGCCCTTGCACAGAAACGAAGACCCAACACAGCAAAGAAACAGAAATATAGATCAATGGGACAGGATAGAAAGCCCAGAGATAAACCCACACACCTATGGTCAACTAATCTATGACAAAGGAGGCAAGGATATAGGATGGAGAAAAGACAGTCTGTTCAATAAGTGGTGCTGGGAAAACTGGACAGCTACATGTAAAAGAATGAAGTTAGAACTCTCCCTGACACCATACACAAAAATACACTCAAAATGGATTAGAGACCTAAATGTAAGACTGGCCACTTTAAAATTCTTAGAGGAAAACATAGGAAGAACACTCTTTGACATTAATCACAGCAGGACCTTTTTTGATCCACCTCCTAGAGTAACGGAAATAAAAACAAAAATAAACAAATAGGACCTAATGAAACTTAAAAGCTTTTGCAAAGCAAAGGAAAGTACAAACAAGACGAAAAGACAACCCTCAGAATGGGAGAAAATATTTGCAAACCAGTCAATGGACAAAGGATTAATCTCCAAAATATATAAACAGCTCATGCAGCTCAATATTAGTAAAAGCAAACAACCCAATCAAAAAATGGACAGAAGACTTAAATAGACATTTCTCCAAAGAAGACATACAGATGGCCAAGAAGCACATGAAAAGCTGCTCAACATCACTAATTAGAGAAATGCAAATCAAAACTACAATGAGGTATCACCTCACACCAGTTAGAATGGGCATCATCAGAAAATCTACACACAATAACTGCTGGAGAGGGTGTGGAGAAAGGGGAACCCTCTTGCACTGTTGGTGGGAATGTAAATGGATACAGCCACTATGGAGAACAGTATGGAGGTTCCTTCAAAAACTAAAAATAGAATTACCATGTGACCCAGCAATCCCACTACTGGGCATATACCCAGAGAAAACCACAATTCAAAAAGACACATGCACCCTGATGTTCATTGCAGCGCTATTTACAATAACCAGGTCATTGAAGCAACCTAATTGCCTATCGGCAGACAAATGGTTAAAGAAGATGTGGTACATATATACAATGGAATAGTACTCAACCATCAAAAGGAACGAAATTGGGTCATTTGTAGAGATGTGGATGAATCTAGAGACTGTCATACAGGGTGAAGTAAGTCAGAAAGAGAAAAACAACTATCGTATATTAATGCATATATGTGGAACCTAGAAAAATGGTACAGATGAACCAGTTTGCAGGACAGAAATTGAGACACAGACGTAGAGAACAAACGTATGGACACCAAGGGGCAAAGTGGCGGGGGGGTGTTGGTGTTGGTGTGATGAATTGGGAGATTGGGATTGACATATAAACACTAATATGTATAAAATGGATAACTAATGAGAACCTGCTGTATAAAAAAATAAGTAAAATAAAATTTAAAAATTAAAAAAAAATTAAAAATGTAGGAGATTGCCAAAAAAAATAATTCCCAATAGCCAAGATAATCCTGCCAAGAATGGGGGCAGGGGTACTCACTCAAAAACCTATCAAGGCTTATTTTAAAGGTATAATAATTAAGAAAGGTGTTATATTATTGATGCAGGGTTAGACAAATGTGTTAGTGGAACCAAATTCTCCAGAAATGGACCCTAGGTAGATTAGACCTTGGTATAGGGAGAAGTCATTTCTAATCAATAGGGAAACTATGGTTTAGTAATAAATGGTCTTGGGATATTTGATTTCTAGAGTATATGATGATTTGACTTTAGACATCCTGGGTTTTAGGTGTTTGTGGTGCTTCAAGGTGCATATATGCATTAGGCAGTTGAATATGTGTGCTTAGCAGAGAGATTTGAATTAGTTATAGAGACTTGGGAATCAAAAGCTTACAGGTAAAGCTTTGTGATGAAAACACTGAAATTACTTAGCACGAGACTATAACATGAGGAAAAAAGAAGAGCACAGGCGGAACCCACTGAAACACTAATATTTAAGGGCTGGGTAGAGGCAGCAGAGACAACTGTAAGCTCAGTAAGAGCAGGGAGTTGTGCTGCTTTATTCACATCTCAGGTGTCCATCCCTGACAGGTGGTAGGTGCTCAATAACTGAATAACTCTTTGTTGAATGAGTAATGGGATGGAGCAGCCAGTAATAGGGGTATCAAACTAGAAAACCAGGTGTCATAGTAGCTAGAGGAGACAAGGAGGGAGTAGTCAAATGCTTTAGACAAAGACAGTAAGATGGTGACTGAAAAGTGGATTTAGCAGCAAAGATGTCACTGACTGGTGACCTTGGGGAGGGCTGTTGCAGCGCTGGAGGAAGACACACTGGGGAAAGAATCTTAGGAAAGTGAGGTGAGAGAAGTGGCAATAGCTGGAGGGCACTTGGGTAGACTGAGGTTTTACTTTTTTTTTTCCAATTGTTTGTTTTTGTTTTGTTTTTGTGTTTTGATGGGAGAATATTGGACATCCAGTATTTAGGGGGGAGGAGTAGAAAGAGTTGATAGAGAGGGAGTGTGTGAAGATTAAGAAGAGAAAGACAGATAATGAATCAAGGTCCACATGGAAGGGAAAAAATTATATCTAGAACATAGATGGTACATTTCCCTTTGAAAAAGGGATGAGACCTTTTCCTCAGAAACAGGAAAGAACAGTGCAGATAAAAATCCATTTGGAATCTGGAAAAGGCGGTGCAGATAAAGATATGAAAGTCGGCCAGCATAGATTTCCTGTGATATTAGGAAGCTTAGGCTTGAGGTTGCCTTACTTGCACAGGCCCCTGTGAATGCTAGGAGTTACTAGGAGTTGTAATGTCTTAGGGAGGGAGGAACACCAAAGTGTAATCCTGAAGTATTTCTATGTAAGCATTTCTGACAAATTAGCTAATGAAATCCCAGAAGAAAGGTATCAAAATTTCTAAGACTCCAGTAATTTATTGTGATATCTTTTCTCATTCTGAATCACTTTCATTTTAGTACCTAATTTGATATTTGTGGTTTTGTGGTGTTTTTTTTAAAGGAACCTCCCCTCTCCCCACTATTTGAATAAATGTTGATTCCTTCAATACCTGGATCAATCCCTGCTTGTAGGTATGGGGGCAGAAGTTGAGGGAGTTCAGAGTCGTAATTTTTTGAGTGAAATAAGAGACAAGATCATTTGAAAAGGATGCAGGTAGGGTAGGACGCTTGGCAGAGTATGTGGATATTTAGAGCAATCATCATGGGGATGAGAAGAAAACTGATTAAGGACAGCCAGTCATTCTGAGAGCACACTCCCAGTTTGCCTTTTGTCCCCCTGCCCCCAGTTTTGGCTGTCCAAGTGTAAGAACAGAGAAAACACACGTTTCAGGTTGGGGCTGCAGGATAGTAGAAAGAGGAGGACTCTGGTATGTTGAGGAAGCAGGTAGAGAGAGAGGTTGCAGTGATGCACTCTGGAGTCGAGGCTGGGTGGGGAAGGAAGTACAACCATGGTATGGATGCTCACCCCTGGAAAGCAAGGATGGATGGTTTGTTGAGGCTGGAGAGCAGTGAACTGGAAATAGTCAAGATGCTGAGAGAGTTGAAAGAGAGTTAGAGTTAGTTTATTCTGGAAAAAGCTGAAAGAGCTAGTGATGTCATTTGAGGAAATCTAGAGGGAAATAAGATGAGGAAGTATATTTCCACTCTACCCATTCATATCCAGGACTTGGTGGGAGGGGAACCTGCTGGTGGGTGGTTTGTTTAAGTCAATACCGTGAAGGTTTTTAGGCCAGAGAAGTAATAGTAAACAATATTCGTATAATGTTTTGTAGTTGACACTATCATAGTAGATGTTGGGATTGAAGGAAGCAGTATATTTTTGCTCTGCATTTTTGTTTTAGTCAAAAGTTTTCATGTGGTAACTAAAATGAAAATCTATACATAAACTCTTAGTCTACATTGCATTCTGCCTTGGTTTTTATAAGCACCTACTTCGTTGCTGTCTTTGTATCATTTTTACCATTATCCTGTGTCTCATAGAGAAGTAGCAGCAACCCTTTAAACAGTGAGAAAATAAGATACAATGACCTTTAAAACAGTGACCTTTACAAGTTTATCTGCTGCCTAAACTAGTTTGCTTAGTCATCAATTGAGGTACTAGAATTACAAGAAAAAATGTTTAAGCTTTTTATTTTGTGTTATTGCTAACAGATTTTCTTACACATGTACACCAAGCAATTTTCCCCTTATTCCCTGTAAAGCTGCCAGAAGTTTTTAATGTATTAAACCAAAGACCATTTCTCACATGAGTTCCTCAAGACATCTTCTTTTTCTCTTAGTGCAAAAGAAAAAAAAGAAAGAAACGTCTCATCCAAAGACAATCTATGATTCTAGAATACTGAGTTGTTCTAGAAACCATTGCATCATATTTAGATCATCTTTACTCAGTTGATGAAATAGTTGAGCAAAAGGATAGCGATTAAATAGTTGCGCAACATCTCCTTCTTTGACAGGATGCCAACAAGTAATGATTAAATTTTAAAGATTTTAAACAATGTTGGGTACCCTCTTGAAGGCCTTGGAGAAAAGCTAAATACTTCTATGGGTCCTAAGTATATCTTCCATTCAGAGCTGCTTTTCATTTCTGTAGGGACTTCAGTCATTAAAGATAAATATATCTATCTATATGCATATATATATTTTTAGAAGGTATTAACATTTTTTTGATTCCTATATTGATATTCTGATTAATAATCTCTTTTCCTTTTTCCTACTGATCATTGTTCACAGTTGGACACAGTTTGAAGAATAATCATTGAGGTACTAGCAAAATACTATTCTAATAAGTCTGCTTTAAATTTTTAAGGGAGAAATTTTTTTCCTTTAATTGAAAACTTTTTTTCCAGGTCTTGAAAAATCTAACTCTGTGGGCAGTCTACTGTGATTGTGACATGTTCTTATAGTTAAGAGAAATGTTTTTAATTACATGCTAAATTAAACGTGTTATAATTGTTCTAAGCACACAGAATGTCCCTGGCTGCTTATTGTGTCATCTGTTGCAGAAGAATGGGAACCTCAACTCCTCCACCAAAAAGCAACACATATTGGAGAGATGTCAGTGAGTACAGTTTAAACAACAATATCTTCTTGTAGAAACAGTGATAGAATTGTGGTTAACTTTCCAGGGTTGTCCACAATAACTTATTTAATCCATGATAAATCTCAAAGTTGTTTATGTCTTTTCTGTACTCAAGGTTCACCCCAAATTTGTACACCCAGAGCCATGCATACTCCTTTTTCTTGGGAATCTTTTCCCTCCCCTATCTTTCCTGTCAGATTCATACTCATCCTTTTAAATTCAAGTGTCACTGCATTCTTATTCAGCAGCCATTTATTAAGCTTCTGTAAAACATGGTGCCAGGCACATGTATTAGGTTCTGGGAATTCAGTGGTGAACCAGGAAGATGTTTTGCTTGCCCTATAGGAACTTAGGATCTAGCAGTAATCTACTGTCTTTATTTGTAAATCTTTATTTACATTACTTATTACTAATCTTTATTTGTAAAATGAGAATATTGGCCTAGGCCATCTTTCATTCATTCTACTATGTGCCAGGTACTATTACTAGGCCCAGAGGATACAGTATTGAATAAGATGAAGTCTCTGTCCTCATGGAGCTTCCTTTTGATCGGTAAGAAAGGTCAGTTTTTAGGCTAGATCTTTTTCATCTAGAAAATTCTGTGATTTTGTATTTTAAAAATAAAAAGAGGAGTGGGAAAGAGAAGGGAGCTTTTCTTCTCTCATCATTTCTAGCAAAACACACTCAAGAGTAGTAAATACACTTTGGGGTAGGAGAAAAGGCTGTGAGTCTGTATTCTGTTTCCAGGGCTTAGTGAAAAGGAAACATCCTAGTAAGAAGAAACAGATGGCAGCAGTGTAGGAGGAAATAAACTGGCTGTTCCCTGGGAAGTCCAGGAAGCCATCTTGGAATGAAAAAGGTCCCAGAGGGGTTGCACAGTCAAGAAGCTCTGTGTGTCACAACTTTCGATCTCATCCCTGCAGATTTTCTGGAACTGTCCTCTTTCCTGTTCTGGAACCACTGGGTTCTAGAGTTTGGGAGGAATTTCCATCTCCCTTGGCTGATGCATAGGGAAGTTGATGGAGGAAAGTTCCTTATCCCTCAGTATGGAGGAGAAGTGTGTTCTTGGCAGCATAAGTTGAAGGTCTGAACAAAGGGCTACCTACCTCCATACATCCAACAAATTATAGGTTACATAGATATTCATGAGCTGCCTGCAGTCCCTAACCATCATGGGTAATATTAGTTAACATTGTGTTCAGTACATCTAACAGAAACTAGACTATAATGGCTTAAATTAGTAAGGTTTTTGTTTTCTTACATAACAGGAAGTCAAATGGAGACAATTTAGGGCAGGAATCACAGTTTAGCAATTCTCTCATCTTCCTGCTCTATTATCTTATTGTCCTCATGGCCACAAGTTGTTGCTGAATCCCAGGACATCAAGAAGGCAGAAAGACCAAAAGCCATGTTACGAGGCTTTGTCTTTTTATTTGGGGAGGGATCTCTCCCTATAGACTTCCATCTATATGTTTATATAGATGTATTACATCTCTCTCTCTCTATATATATATGTATATATATATATTGGCTACAGCTGTGTTGCACAGCCAGCCCTACCTGCAGAGGAGTCTTTAGGTAGTAATCAGGTATCTTCGAATATCTTTAGGTAGTAAAGAAATTTGAATATCTTTAGGTAGTAATCAGGTTGTTAGTAAGAATTAAGGGGCTTATGTGTATTGAATAGGCAGCTAGCTGTGTCTGCCACTAGGACTTTTTTTTTAATATTAAAAAAATGTTTTCCAAGTTCCAAACAAAAAATTTATTAATAAACTTGTAGAAAGTAACATATTTTTTAAAGATTTTTTTGATGTGGACCATTTTTAAAGTCTTTATTGAATGTTACAATATTGCTTCTGTTTTATGTTTTGGTTTTTTGGCTGTGAAGCATGTGGGATCTTAGCTCCCTGAACAGGGATCAAACCCGCACTCCCTGCATTGGAAGGAGAAGTCTTAACCACTGGACCACCAGGGAAGTCCCTAACCTATATTTTAAATGGGACTACCTATATATGGCACTTAACCACCAATTATAACATAATTTCTTTGGGAAGAATCATTTTGTGTCCCACTTCACAAACAATCCCTTAATATAGTCTTAGGTAGTGATATGGAGAATTCTTCCCATTCCTTTATTTAACTGGTTGTGAACTAAAAAAAAGTCCGGACAGTTAGCTCCCTGGACACTGCATTCGGTGAAAGCACTTCAGGCCTGGCAGTATCAGTAGTGCAGCAAAACGAGGGTTTCTTACTGATTTAGTGTGGAGGATGGCAGAATAAGAAGAGGTGGAGGAAGGGGAGAATTTGTATGAAATATAGATTATATTTTGGACTCAGAGCTTACTGGTTCATTTTTTGTATCTAGGAATAGGAAGCCATGTGTTGATAGTAAATGATTATATTAATGGAAAGATATCAATTTTTCCAATTGATATTAATCACATTGACTTTTTTTCCCCCTTTCTTTTTGAAGGAAATATAATAAAGTTTACTGGATCACTTATTTTAGGGTAAGTGTCAACTGTGAAATATTAACTGGCTTTATGATACTACTGTTTGAAATCTCAGTGGAAGTGATTTACAGGTAGCATGGGGCACTGAAAGGGTACAGATTTTGGAATCTATAAACGTGTGGATTCATCCCTGGTTAATCACTGGTTCTACCACTTCAGTGTTGTCTTGATCCAGTTACTCTAACTCCTGAGGAGTGTTTTCTCTTGGATCGAGGTGTACGATGGGGATTCTGCCCATCTGGCACTGTTTCTCTGAGGGAAGCACTTGGCATGTACAGAGCAGGCACTCACTAATTAGCTTTCACACACCTAAAATCACATCTTGTGTTAGGTTATAAAGAGGGTGAAGAAGGTAAAAATCAACTATAGGCAGAATTACTTTTGAACATCCTTTAAGTCACCATAAAGCTCTTATGAAAGGAAATTGAGATTGACTGAGAAAACCAATAGATTGACACTCTCATCTCATGCTGTTTCAGAGGCACATGCTTAATGATTGGAGTGACTATCTTCCCCAAAATCGTTATTTTTCATTCTCTTTTCTTTCCTTTTTTTGAGGGGGGCGGAGGACATATATGTTAAGTTTATGTCTAATACTGTTCTAGTGTTTTTGTTAATAATATTCTTTTTCATTAGTATAAATATAAAATCAACTCTTAGATGCTAAAATGATAAAGGAAATATATTTGGCATTTTATCCAAATACGTACATTTCTCCATGACATTGTAAGGTAAGACAAAACATATTTAGATGATTTTTTCTTTTGACTCATTCCAGGCAAAAGATAAATGTATATTCTTTTCTATAATGCAATTTCTTTGTTTATATCACAGTTATATTCAGGAATATAGTGAAAATTAATCACAATTTCTGGTAAAGAGTTTTGTCTTTCATGGAAAGCATGATAAAAATACTGAATAGATTTGTTCTTTTTGGCTGCTCAGATAGATTCCCCAGGAGAGGTGATGATTCTTGAGAGCTTTCTCTCTCTTCTTCTGGTACTGGCCAGTATCTGGCCTTTCTGTCTTACTTGCTTTCGCTTTAGGGTGGGAAGCTCAGAAAAAGACTTCATAAAACTGTGTGTTTCTAAGTTGTGAATCCAGACAGAGTGCAGCCTTTGTGTCTGGATTTAGTGTAGGTCAATCTGATTAGGGGAAAATCCTTCATTTTAGGATACACAACATTGTCTTTCACTTTTTTTTTCTTTCCAGTTTTCTTTTTTTTGGCTGCACCGTGCAGCTAACAGGATTTTAATTCCCCAAACAGGGTTGAACGCAGGCCCTTGGCAGTGAAAGTGCAGAGTCCTAACCACTGCATGGAATTACAGTGCAGTAATACAGGAATTCCCTGTATTTCACTTAAAAAAATATATTTATTTATTTATTTATTTTGGCTGCGTTGGGTCTTCTTTGCTGCGCGTGGGCTTTCTCTAGTTGCGGCGAGCGGGGGCTACTCTTCCTTGTGGTGCGCGGGGCTTCTTATTGTGGTGGCTTCTCCTGTTGTGGAGCATGGGCTTTAGGCACATGGGCTTCAGTAGCTGTGGCTCGCGGGTTCTAGAGCACAGGCTCAGTAGTTGTGGCGCACGGGCTTACTTGTCCCGTGGTATGTGGGATCTTCCCAGACCAGGGTTCAAACCCGTGTCCCATGCATTGGCAGGTGGATTCTTAACCACTGAGACACTACTGCGTCCCCTGTATTTCACTTTTAATATTTGATTTTAGGTATAACTCTTAGGAGAGGAGAAATTTTCATATGCTGGTGATAAGGAGTACAAATTGACCAATCTTTGAAGAAAAACAGTTTGGCACTATCTAGTAAAGTTGAACAATATACATACTTTCAGAAAGTCTGCAATTTTACTTCTAGATATGTATCCTAGAGGAACATATACACATGCATACAGTGTAGATTATACAATGTGTACCAGTATTATTTGTAATAGACTCAAGCTATCGATAGAAATTCCCTAAATTGCCCGTCTGTGGTAGAATGGATAAATAAGTTGTAGTATAGTTATACAATGGATGAATCACATACCGTGTGAAAATATAAATGCATGAACTCCAGATACATGTAACAACATGGATGAATCTCACAAACAGAAGGTGAACTAAAGAATACATACAGTGTGATTTCATTCCTGTGAAGTTCACAGACAGACAAAACTAAGCCCCGTTGTTTAAAGGTTCATGTTTAGGTGGTGAACTATAAAGAATAGCAAGGATATTACTATAATAAGACCCAGAATAATAGTTAGCTATAGAGATGAGAGAGTGGGTCAGGATCAGAGAGGGATGCACTGTGGGCTTCTGGGTACTGCTGGGTATGGTATTGCAGCTATTTATTATTATTTGTAAGCTGAAATGTGTGTATACATTTATACATATATATGTATAATGTATGTTATATGCACATTACTGTATATACGTTATGTTTCCCAATAAAAAAGAAAGAAAAAGTTCTACAAAAAGCTTAATAAAAAAAGAGTGGCTCCTGTGTTATATTTAGATCATATATTTATGATGAATTTTTTGTTTCTTTTTAAGAGGTTCTTTATTTATTACATATGAAGTTCTGGCCTTGAAGAAGTCTTTGACATTAGATACTCAAGTGGTAGAAAGAGAAAAAATGAAGTCATATATATATGTGCACACAGTTTCTTTAGATAAAAGAGAAAATCACGGTAAGTTTATGGTAAAGTAATCCCATCTTCGTGAAATATGGAAGCTACTTATTGAATTTAAAAATGAGTATTTAGGAATGTAAATTGGTACAAACACTATGGAAAACAGTATTGAGATTCCTTAAAAAATTAAAAATAGAACTACAATAGAACCAGCAATGCCACTCCTGGGTATTTATCCAAAGAAAATTCTAAAAGATTATGCACCCCTCTATTCACTGCAGCATTATTTACAATAGTCAAGATATGAAAGCAACCTAAGTGCCCATCAGTAGATGAATGGATAAAGAGGATGTGGTACATATATACAGTGGAATATTACTCAGCCATAAAAAGGAATGAAACCTTGCCATTTGTAACAACATGGATAAACCCAGAGGATATTATGCTAAGTGAAATAGTCAGAGAAGGACAGATGCTGTATTATTTCACTTATATGTGGAATCTAAAAATAAAACATGAATAAACATAACAAAACAGAAACAGAATCGTTTCTACAGAGAACGAACAGGTGGTTGCCAGAGGGGTGGGGGTGAGGGGAGGAGAGAAATAGGTGAGGGCGATCAAGAGGTAGACTTCTGGTTACAAAATAAATGAATTATGGGTATGAAGTGTGGGGAATGTGGTCCATAATTATGCAATACCTTTGTATGGTAACAGATAATAACTGGACTGAGCATGGTGATCATTTTGAAATGTATAGAAATATGGAATCACTGTGTTGTATACCAGGAACTAACAGTGTTGTAGGTCATTATACTTCAAAAACAAACAAACTCATAGAAACAGGGATCGGGTTTGTGGTTACCAGAGGTGGGGCATGTCGGGGAAGGGGAATTGGATGAAGGTGGTCAAAATGTACAAACTTGCAGTTATAAGGTAAATAGGTACTAAGGATGTCATGTATAACATTAATAAATATAAATGTAAATGTAATTAACACTGCTGTATGTTATATATGAAAGTTGTTAAAACAGTGAATCCTAAGAAGTTCTCATTACAAGGAAAACATTTTTTTTCTTTTTCTTTGATTTTGTATCCATATGAGATGATAGATGTTCACTAAACTTGTTGTGGTAATCATTTCATGATGTTTGTAAGTCAAATCATTATGCTGTTTACCTTAAAGTTATGCAGAGCTGTATGTCAATTGTATTTCAGGAAAACTGGAAGAAAAAAACTATAAAAAATTAAAAAATGAGTATTTAAAGCACAATATTAATAAAATAGGTTCAGCTAACTCTATGAACCACCAAACCCTATGAGAACCAAGTTCCTAAAGAATTAATTGAAGATAAAATTTTGGACTTTCATATTTAACCCATATTTGCAGCTCTCCTATAACTAAGTCAGGTGAAGACTAGCCAGCTTTTTTTTTTTTTTTTTTTGCGGTACGCGGGCCTCTCACTGTTGTGGCCTCTCCCATTGCAGACCACAGGCTCCGGATGTGCAGGCTCAGCGGCCATGGCTCACGGGCCTAGCCGCTCCACAGCATGTGGGATCTTCCCGGACCGGGGCATGAACTCGTGTCCCCTGCATCGGCAGGTGGGCTCTCAACCACTGCGCCACCAGGGAAGCCCTAGCCAGCTTTTTTAGTCCAAACTTGGAGTTCCTCACCTTCATGAGAACTGTCAGTTTGGAGGCTGGTCCTCAGTTTAGCAAGCATAAAAACATGATTTTGTCACTTAGCTCAGAGGTATATTTGCTCTAAGGCATTTATTCATGCACACTAAACTCATGAGATGAATTCACAAGTATGAATACCAACTTATTTACAGAGGGAAAAAATCTGTCGTTAAGGCTGGAAAACCTGTCTTTACTAGTCAGAACACTCCCCTTCTCTGTATTTTGGTCACATGGAAACCCAATTAGTAATCAGACGATTGCTTGGTGAACATGAGATTTTGGGGCAGAGGAATATCTTTTCATCAGGATATGGGTAGCTTGGGGAGACATCACACTAGATTTACAACTGCCTGTTCTACACTGTCAGCCAGAATAACCATGCCTGTGAGCACTTTACATTCCCTGAGTGGGCAGGTTCTGCTGCTCCCCTGTCTACAGCTATATGTATCACCACTCTCTCCTGTTTGTGTTCATTGTTATTTCACCTTCCTATTTCAACATGCTTTTATGGTGTGTTACAGTTTCAATTACACAGATAATTTTTATAGCATATAATTTACCTATATAGTAAAGCTTAATCTCATTAGTAAGGCATCTCTAAATTTCACTTTGAGAGTGGTATTTTTAAGTGACATTTTGCCGAATGTAGTTAATCCTATGTTGTATATGAGGATTTTTGTTAGTTTTAGTTAGTGTTTTTGCTTTTGATTTGTTTTTACTTTTTCGCTGACTAGGAAAGCAGTGTTTTTTGGGGGATCTAGAGTTCTGTGTTCCCATATTGGTTTTAGTTGCTTTAAGTAGTGACAGTAAAAAGAGAAAGATGCTGTTTTATATTTTCTTTTTGAAAAAATTGGGGTTTAGTTTATACATTTTTTTCTTTGAAGTATTGGAGCATACATAGCATTAAGAGTACCTACTTGGTTTTATTTAAATTTGTAATCATTTTAGGAATCACCTACCAGGCAAGAAAAGAGCTTCACAAAGCAGTAAGAAAAGTATTGGCGACATCAGCCAGGATATTACGGGGTCCATTTGCTGGTAAGTATCACATATTTAACTGAGACTCCTTATCAGTAATCTGAAAGTCATTTGATGATCAACCTGAGATTTTTTTCCCATTTCTTACACTAACATTTATTATAGCTCTGGAAAATTAAGGAACATTATTCTGTTGGGCTATATTCAAGGGCTTGATGCCTTGGACTGTTTTCTTCCTTCTATCTTTATGGATGCATTGTTGTTTGTTAGATAGTTGTAAATAAATATTGAGACTCTTGATGAATATTTCAAAATTTAAAAATTGTTAGAAAATCACTCCCACGCTTTCTCATATTGAGAATATTGCATCAAAAATGTAGATTTCACAATCAGGCAAATCTGCATTGTGAAGCTAGCTATAAAAGAGCTGACCTGATCTCTTTAAAAAGTTGGCATCATGGGGCTTCCCTGGTGGCGCAGTGCTTGAGAGTCCGCCTGCCGATGCAGGAGACGCGGGTTCGTGCCCCGTTTCGGGAAGATCCCACATGCCGCGGAGCGGCTGGCCCCGTGAGCCATGGCCACTGAGCCTGCGCGTCCGGAGCCTGTGCTCCGCAAATGGGAGAGGCCACAACAGTGAGAGGCCCGCATAACGCAAGGAAAAAAAAAAAAAAAAAAAAAAAAAAAAAAAAGTTGGCATCATGAAAAAAAAAGGTGGGAAAACTTTCTAGAATTAAGATACTAAAGAGACTTAATCAAATCCTGCTTTATAAAAAACCAGCTCTAAAGATATTTTGAGGACAATTGGAAAAATTTGAATATGGAGTTGGACTGAATTTTAGATGATTTGGAAGATTTTTGTTAGTATTTTTGTGTGTTAAAATGGCATTGTGATTATATAGGAGAATGCAGGCTTATTCTTAGGAGATGCATGTTGAACTATGAAAGGGTAGAATGTCATTATTTCTGCGCCTTTCACATAGTTCAGAAAAAAATACACACATATCCTGGGGAATTCCCTGGTAGTCCAGTGGTTAGGACTTCACGCTTTCACTGCTGAGGGCCCAGGTTCGATCTCTGGTTGGGGAACTAAGATCCCGCAAGCCATGCAGCATGGCAAAAAAAACAAAAAAAAACACACAAAAAAAACACACACACTTCCATGTAGATTAAGCAAATATGGCAAAATAATAACATTTATTAAATCTAGTTGTGGTAAGCATGTGGATGTCAATGTCAATTGGATGTCAATTATTCTTTTAATTTATCCCATATGCTTGATATTTCTCATAATAAAAAGTTTTTTAGGGAAAAGGAGCCAAAAAAAGATCTCATTGTGAAAGCAACATAATATATAAAACAAAAGCACATACAAAATATATGTAACAAATAAAACAAAATAATATGACAGAACTGAGAACAAGCCTATCAGTCATTATCAACACCTGGAGATGGATATAACTTTCCTATTGTAGATTTAAAATATTTATAAATTACTGTCTTAAATGTGAGGATGAAAATGTTGTTTTAACTGTTCACATTGTCTTTTTTTTTTTTTTTTTTTTTTTTTTTTTTAACAAAGACACCTTTAGTACAATTGACATAGAAGATCACGAATGTGCTGTGTGGCTGCTCCTGAGGAAAAGTAAGTCCGATGACAGAGCAGCACGACTGCAGGCTGTGCAGGAAATGTCAGAGACCCATCACTGGCATGGTAATGAAACCATCTGAACACATGGCACACCATCAGCTAGCTCTTGATTTCTGATGTAAAAGAGAAGTAAAGGAGATACTAAGGAAGGAAAATAATTCAGGAAATATTAATATATGTAAAAAATATTTTCAAAAAAATTTAAAAGAAACTCTAGTGATAGAGAAAGTGTAAAACCTGAGAGAAAGTGTAAAACCTGCTGGCCTGGTAGTCATATTGTGTTTGGTAAGAACACCCTCAAAACTGAGGTAGATATATTTGTATAACTTTCTACCAGAATGAACTTTTACTTGATTGGAGAAACTCTTGATTCTGATAGTTATGGCCTAATGTGTCTGTGTTTTTTTTGGTTCCTATTTAATAAAATATATTTTAATTGCTGGCTGCATCAAAGTTATATTTGCATTCACTTTGACAGTCTATTTGGCTTTAATACTAATACTTGGTCAAATGTGCCTAATTTGCGTGTGTATATTTGTTTTTTAAGGAAGATTTTAAATATTTAGTTGTATTTAAAATCGCAAGTTCTTCAGTAAAAGTACATGAGCAAGAGATCAGATCTGCTCTGAGTACAGGGGCTAAAGTACACTTTGTTAGTAGAGTCGTCTTGTAAAAAATGCGTAAACAAAAAAGAATATTTTCAAAGAAAAATTTAGTCTCAGAATAAGATCTCTGTCTTCATACAAGTTAATTAGTTTGATTGAGTGGTGGCTATAATAATTTATAATAATTTGTAATGTAAAAATAAGCTTATTTAATGCAAGTGGAGACTTAGAATAAAAATCTGATCTGTTTCAAAATCTGCCTTCCAGGACTCCATTTCAGACTTCTACTGTATCAGAAAAATCAAAGTTGGAGCCCTGGCATGTAGATTTTTTAAAAGTTCCCCACTTGATTCTGAAGAACTCACCCAAGTTATATAGTGCTATTATTAAAAAATGTCTCCTTCAGTGGCTGCAGTTTTTTTTTGATACATGTCCTTAGTCCATTTGGGATGCTATAACAAAATACCTTAGACCGGGTAGCTTATAAACAACAGAAATCTATTTCTCACAGTTTTCTGGAAGCTGGGAAATATAAGATCTGGGTGCCAGCAGATTCTGTGTCTGGTGAGGATTGAGGGAGCTCTCTGGGGTCTCTTTTATAAGAGCACTAATCCCAGTCATGAGGGCTCCACCATCTTGACCTAATCACCTCACAAAGGTGCTACCTCCAAATACATTGGGGATTAGGTTTCAACACATGAATTTGGGAGGGACACAAACATTCAGTCTATAGCAATACATAAAGAATGGAATGGTGAAATCATGAAGGCTAAAACAAAGTACTACTGTCTGGAACCTCAGATTATTCATGGGCTTCATGGAATGTCAAAGCACCATGTAGGTACCAGGGGACGACAGATTTAAACAGAACTCAGGGTTTTTGAGTAGTGATCAAAATAGCTTTTGGATGATGGATTTTTTTTTTTTTAAGGAGAAGTTAAATTGGTTCTGACCTATCAGTTTTCACATTTGAGGTTTATTTTTTTCAAAAAGGTTAGTTTGTGATATATCTAGATATATGTTGAGAATTATGAGATCAGTCATGGAAATGTTGGATATTTAGCTTACGGTATTGTAAATGCAGTTGCAGTTAAAAAAAAAAACTTGGGAAAGTTTGAATTACAAACTTGTAGTTTAAAAGTTAAGTTGTTCATTTAACCTTTGAAACAAACATAAGCTAATTTGGGTACTCGCAATATACTTTTACAATAGATTACCAATATAGGATAATTGCTCAAGCCTGTGATCTGAGAACTCTTATTGGTCTGGCACGAAGCAAAGATAGTGATCTTCGTTTTTTTCTCTGCCCACCTCCTTTGCCATCTTTAAAAGAAGTAAGTAAATAAAATAATCCAGTGAGTAAAAAATGTTTAATATATCATCTTCATTTTGGGTGCAAAATAACCATTCAAAAAGCGGTTTGTTGGCTACTTGTCACAAGCAGGTAAACTAGGGTTTAAACCTGCAATTGTAGTTTCCATTCCAAGATTTCTTGATTCCACAGGAGGTGCTATTTCTCCTAAATTATTTTCCCCTATGTGGAGTTGGGAGTCTCTATACACCGGAGGGTGGCTTCTTAGCATATCAGCATCCATAAATTGGTCCTTTGTTCTAAGGTTGCTATAGAACAGTTTTTCTCAACCTCAACACTACTGACATTTTGGGCCAAATAATTCTTTGTTGTTGGAAGATGTTCTGTACACTGTAGCAGCATCCCTGGCATCTCCTCATTGGATGACAGTAGCACCCCTGAGTTGTAACAACCAAAAATGTCTCAGATATTGCTGAATATTTCCTGGGGTGCAAAACAGTCTCTGGAGAACTACTACATATAGATATTAATGTACTAATATACACGGATATTAATTGTTAACTACTAATATAGATATTAGAGCATGTTCCTTGAGCGCTTTTCTCAGACTTCTCTAGAAAATGAAAATCTGAAAACTTGCAATGCGTTTTTGAAAAACAGAAAAACAAATTATTCTAGATATTAGTTATTAGAAAAAATCAGATAGGAACGAGTTCTGCATATTAAAAAGCCAGCTTTAGTTAGAAAGAATGGAATAATTCATTGTGAGTCAAGATGTGAAGTAGCCTATGGGTGAAACTCTTGAGCTGTGCTTTGCAATAGGTCTTTCAGATTGAGTTAGCAGACATGAAATTACAGAATTCAAAATGAAATGATTCTCTACTTACCAGGGTGGTGACTGTTTTCAAGACTAAAAGCACTGATTTACCTCTCCTGTTTTGTTTTGGCTTTATTCTTTGGGTACTTTTTGTTATACTCAATTGTTGAGTTTAATTATGAAGAATTTCTTTTCCTTTATTTCAGGATTCTTCCATTGAAGAAGAGCTCAGACAGTTGCTGGCTTCTTTACCTCAAACAGACCTAGATGAGTGTATCCAGTATTTTACATCTTTGGCTCTGAGTGAAAGCAGTCAAAGTCTAGCTGCTCAGAAGGTTAGTTCATTTATTCATTCAGTAAATATTTTTGAGTGCCCACTTTTCCAAGATATTGTGCCACGGACTCGCACTTAGAACTTCAGAATAGTCATTCATCCATGAACTGAATAAACATACTGATTCCTGGTTGTGTGCCACACAATGGGCTAGGTGTTCGGGATAATGGGGAGACAGGTAAATAAACAAAGTCACAGAGTGTGTAAGAGAGATACAGGTTACTCTAAGAGCCCATCACTCTGTTTAAACCATATTTCAAAAAGAGTCATGTACCAAAATGTTCATTGCAGCTCTATTTACAAGAGCCAGGAGATGGAAATAACCTAAGTGTCCATCATCGGATGAATGGATAAAGAAGATGTGGCACATTTATACAATGGAATATCACTCAGCCATAAAAAGAAACGAAACTGAGTTATTTGTAATGAGGTGGGTGGACCTAGAGTCTGTCATACAGAGTGAAGTAAGTCAGAAAGAGAAAGACAAATACCATATGCTAACACATGTATATGGAATCTAAGAAAAAAAAATGTCATGCAGAACCTAGGGGCAAGACAGGAATAAAGACACAGACCTACTAGAGAATGGACTTGAGGATATGGGGAGGGGGAAGGGTAAGCTGGACAAAGTGAGAGAGTGGCATGGACATATATACACTACCAAATGTAAAATAGATAGCTAGTGGGAAGCAGCCGCATAGCACAGGGAGATCAGCTCGGTGCTTTGTGACCACCTAGAGGGGTGGGATAGGGAGGGTGGGAGGGAGACGCAAGAGGGAGGGGATATGGGGATATACGTATGCATACAGCAGATTCACTTTGTTATACAGCAGAAACTAACATAACATTGTAAAGCAATTATACTCCAATAAAGATGTAAAAAAAAAAAAAGACCATTTTAAAAAGACTTCATAGGGGGCTTCCCTGGTGGCGCAGTGGTTGAGAGTCCGCCTGCCGATGCAGGGGACACGGGTTTGTGCCCCGGTACGGGAAGATCCCACATGCCGCGGAGCGGCTGCACCCGTGAGCCTTGGCCGCTGAGCCTGCGCGTCCGGAGCCTGTGCTCCGCAATGGGAGAGGCCACAACAGTGAGAGGCCCGTGTACCGCAAAAAAAAAAAAAAAAAGTCTTCATAGGAAGTACTCTGAAGTCGCATCTTGAAGAATGAATAGTAATTGACAAGGCTTTAAAATATTACCTCTATGTTGGTGATGCCTAAATTCAATATCTCTAGCCCTGTGTTCTCATCTAAGCTCTAGGTTTGAATATTCAACCTCCTTCTTGACGTCTCTACTTGGATGTGTAATAGACATCCCAACTTTACATGCCAAACCCACCCACACTCTGCAAAGCTCTTCCTCCTCTAGTCTTTTTCATTTTGGTAGAGGGCAGAGCAGCCACCTAGTTGCTTAAGCTAAAGCCTAGGAATTCTTGATTCCTTTCTTCCAGGTTCACCTAATCAGCAGTTACTCTGAGCTGTTCCTTCAAGTATACCTTGAATCCCTTTGTCTCACCACCTTCACTGTAGCCACTGGCCACCGTCATCTCTTCTTCGTAGTGTCCTGTTCATCTTGCTTTCTCTTCCTTTCATTTAAAAATAATTTTAGAGTCTCTTTCACAGTCTTTTATTATTTCAGTTTATTGGGGGTTAATTCCTGTTTGTGGTGGCACAGGCTCCCCCTTATGTTACATTGTAGATTAACATGTGTTAATCATTTTTACTGTGAGCTTATCTTTAGCCAGATTGATTGTTTTCTATGGGAGTCCCAAGCACCTCAGATTCTAAATTTATCTCTACAGAGCAGTTTTTGTGTTTGCTTCTTTTGGATACCCTAGGAGTTCACTGTTAGGGACTAGTTTTTATATTGATTCCTTAGTTTGGAATTTCTGTAGCACATAGGTAGTATAAATTCAGATATATCTATGGATGGCAGAGTCTTAGGATTGTGATTTCTCACTCAAAGCCCCAAGCAGAAACAGGCTTCTTGTTGCTTTCATGGGCTGCTGGGCAGAGTTTTTCTAGACTTTCTTAAGACAAGGAGGCAATCTTTCCAAGGTTCTGCCTTTATATAGGGATCTCAAATCTAGCTCCTATAGAATGTGAGACTCAAAACCACACCTTCTGCACTGAACAAGTGTTAAAAGCCCATCCTGAGGTGCCTGCAGGAATTTTACGTCATCAGCTATGGGCTTATCGCTTCTGCTGAATGTTCTGTTTTCAATTCTAGCACCCAAGGGTTTCCCTTTATTTATTTTCTTTAGAGCTTGATTTTGTTTTATTTTATTTTTTTAAAGATTTATTGGTTATTTTATTTATTTTTGGCTGCATCGGGTCTTAGTTGCGGCACGCAGGATCTTCGTTGAGGCATGCATTGAGGTGCATGGGCTTCTCTAGTCGTGGCATGCGGGTTTTCTCTTCTCTAGTTGTGGCATGCAGGCTCCAGGGTGCATGGGCTCTGTAGTTTGTGGCATGTGGGCTCTAGCTGAGGCACACGAGCTCAGTAGCTGTGGTGCGCAGGCTTAGTTGCCCCACAGCATGTGGGATCTTAGTTCCCTGACCAGGGATTGAACCCGCGTCCCCTGCATTGTAAGGCGGATTCTTTACCACTGGACCACTATGGAAGTCCCTGAGCTTGACTTTGTTTTAAAATAGCTTTTGTTGTTATTTTTTTTTGCTGCACGTGGGCTTCTCACTGTTGTGGCCTCTCATGTTGTGGAGCACAGGCTCCGGACGCGCAGGCTCAGCGGCCATGGCTCACGGGCCCAGCCGCTCCACGGCACGTGGGATCTTCCTGGAC
>NW_006777895.1:3107664-3113265 GCF_000442215.2 Lipotes vexillifer | reverse complement strand
GCATCGGCAGGTGGACTCTCAACCACTGCACCACCAGGGAAGCCCAGCTTTTGTTATATTTTATTAAACATGTTTGTCATGGGAGGTGTTCACCATGTCAACTAAAGAAAAACACACAAGCTGAAGTTGAGAGTTAAGTTTTATTCAGGGGACCTTACTTAGGACTGTAGCCCAGGAAACAGCATCTCATATAACTCTGAGGAACTGCTCCATAGAGGTAAGGGAGGAGCCAGAAATATTGAGTTTTGTTGGAAAAAAAAAGCCACGTAGTTGAACATCATAGATTACTGCTAATCACAAAGAACAGACATCTCAAGTTAATGATTTTATGTAGGGGAAGATGCAAGAATCTGGGCTCACTGAAATTATTCCTTAGGTATGTACCTTAACTATCTAGGACCAGTATCGAGCACAGAATGTTTCTTGTTTCCCTCCGTCCTGAATTCCCCTCAGGCACACGGCGCGTGGGGGTGCTGCCGTGGCTGAAGGCTTGATGGCGGGCGCCATTGTTTGTTTTCTGTAATGGCAGGCTACGTTCTTTGTCCACAACTGGAAGCCAAGTTCACCATCTTGCTGGATCCAGAAAGCTTCCTTATCGCGTCTCCATCACCTCTGCGAGCTATAGACACCACATCAACCTCTAGCCTCCAGTTTACCTCTCCAGTTCTGTGTCCTCACAGCAGCCAGAGTGACGTTTTTAAAAACACAAGTTAGATCCAGTCATACTCCTGCTTGAAGCCCTCCAAATGGCTTCTCATTACATGTTAAGTCTGAGCCCTTTACTTTTTGTGATCCAGGCATGGACTGGCCCTTGTTTACTGGTGTGCCTGCCCCTGGGGGTGGTGAGAAGATTGACAGGAAGGTGCCACTAGGCACAGTTACAGAGTGTAAAGTTTGTTTGGTGGCAAGGAGTCTGAAAACTGAAGGAAGCCACGCATTAGGTGAGGAAGGCACAGTGTCTGCAGTGTCATCAGAGCTCTGAGCGCTCCACGTGGAAGCTCCACTCCTTTGGAATAAGGCTGCCTTCAGACGGGAAAAGGCGCCACTTCTGATGGAGGTGTTGGTGTTCTCTCCCCACATCTCTTACTCCCATTGACTAGATGTACATACCTGGCAGACAACTACCCACACACAGCAGAGGGCTTCTGAGTGAATCAAAGCAGCGTCCTAGGCGTAGCATCCTAAACAGACTCCAACTCCGGCCCTCCCAAGGGTGACTACTGAATGCCATTATTCTTGTGGTACCATTTCAGCAAGTCTTTTGTCTTCGTAAAATATCTCATATCTCTAAGAGAAATCAAAACAAATTATAATCACTATTACTGTAATAACTAATCAACTCAGTGAGGAGAAAGTATTTTATCAGTAAAACAAATCATAGTATTTTATATTCTTTTACCAATTGAATTGCCAACCAAAAATTGGCACTCGCCATCTGCCTCTACTAGGATTAAGTCACTGGCCACTGCAGCCACTGACCATCAACACACCCTGAAAGGAGTTCAGGGCGGAGATCGGGAAAGAGGTGCTCGGTGCTCTGGGAAAAACTGGCAGAACAGGCCTTCAGATAGTTAGACATTTTCAGGAGAAGACCTTATGATCCCAAGTTCTTGCATCTCCTCGTATCTAGAAAAACACTGAAATCGTTAGTGATGACAACTGCTCCTCGTGACGAGCAGCAAGCCTCTGGCAACATGTGTGCTTGACAGCACGTCCCCCCTTCTCTAAAATCATACACAATACTGACCTTTCCCCCTGGCCTCTTCGGAGCAGTTCCTCCGAGCTGTCTGAGACGCTGTCTCCCTGGGCTATAGTCCTCATTTTGCCCCAAATAAAACGTAACTTACAACTCTCACGTTGTTCATTTTTTTCAGTCAACAGAATGATTTGTCTTTTCCTCACCTCTGTTTTTATGAGAAATTCGGGACATATCAGTAGATATGACTTCTCTAGTATACTTTTTATAATTCCTCCTTTCGACCGTGTCTTGGAGTCTCTCCAGTGAAGTGTAGTCATTGTTTTCCTTTTGATGCTCAAGAGCGCCACTGCCTGGCCACCAGAACCTGTTCCTTAGGCTGACCTCATTATCCTTTTAAATTCCATCCCCAAGGTGGCTGTGAGAGCACCTTTGTTTTCTGAGAGTAAGATGTCCCTGGCTCTTCTTGATTCTCCTGCCCTACAACGAGCGAGCGTCAGCTGCTCCTGCAAGGCATCCCACCCACTGCCCTCTCCCACTGTCGTCACTCACTTCTCTCCTCGCTCCCGTGCCAGAGCTCCTGGTACCTGGCCTGACGTTCCTCATTTTCAGCACAGAAGATGTTCTGCTCGTTACTGTTCAGTTACCATCCCTCTGCCTTTTATAGTGTTCTGTCCCCTTCTACAGTGTTTCCTTACCTTTTGCTAAGTGAGGAGGAGAGTGGCTGAATGCACTGTGTGCCACTTCTTTTCCGCCCAGAAGTCATGGCCTCAGCCTGCAGTTTAGAGAAGGAGCACATCTTTAGTTAGTTTAACATTGAAATAAATGTTTAATTTCAATTCTGAGGTTCCATCTCATCAGATCAGTAAGCAACTCCATCGCCGTTACTCTTATTTCCCCACCCCCTCCCCAGTTGAGTCAGGCTCTGGATTTTTTTATATGCCAGTAAGTTGGGGATGAAGGAGTGGGAGGGGCATCCATCTGGCTTTTAGTGATCTGATCAGTTTATGACAAACCTGTCCCGTGATAATCCCCAGGCTCCCTTCAAGTGGAGTGAGCTGCTTCTGTACAAAACTGCTCACGTGAAGAGCTTCCTCTGGGCTTTAGCAGATAGCCTACAGTTATGACCGGTTTAGAGCAGGGCTTCTTAATCTCTGTACACCCAAAGTTGCATCCCTTTGGTGATTTGGTAAAGTCTATGAACTCATTTCTAGATGCACAAAATACAGTTCATAGCATTACATGGGAAACCAATTATATTGAAATACTGTTATCAAAATAAAAAACTTGTAACATAATTAATATATGTACTTCAATTTCAAACTTAAAGAATTGCAACAATAATACATTTCACTAGATTTGCCAGTTATTCATATTTTATCCCATTTGTTTTATCATTCCCCATTTACTCTCCCTCTTTCTATAGATATATTGTTATATGTCTATTTACACACATTTGCTGTTTCCACCCTGAACCTTTCGAGAGTTAGGCGCAGTGTCGATTTTAGGTCACCAGTGTGAGAATGTGCAGTTGGCATGCAAAGGAACGATGAGCATAATGTTCTTTTCAGGTAGCTGCAACAAGTGATATGTGGTGGGGAAATAGCTGCGCTTTCTGTTGTTGAGAGTCACACAGACTGCTGCTGTTTCTGTGGTTTATTGTCTGTGTTTATAATTGAATACAATGAAAAATTTTAGTTAAGTGTTAGGAAAATAAAGATGTAATTTTTTCGCGGCCAAGCTTACATCCTCTCTCCCCTGAATTCTATCTACCCAGACCCTTAAGGATGACCTGGATTACAAACTCATGCTTTAGAATGAATGTCATTTACGCCGTTAGTTTGCACAAGTTGCAGAGCTCTAAGGTTGTAACTTTTTATGAAGAAACACAGAGATTAGCTCTCACACATATTAAAACAAAGGGACCCACAACCACAACTAGAAGCAGTATCAAAACTCCCCATCCTCCCTGCGCCCCACCCACCCTGGCAGTGATTTGCCTTCCCTCCTTTTATTCTTTCTGTTCATTGGGAGAACTGGGTCAGTGAGAGTGAAAGCACTTCTCCCACATCTGTCACCTCCTCCCACATCTAAAGCCTTGGTAGCTGTCCAAGATCTGCCTGGGAATTTGTTGACTGCAGTTCTGGTGGGAGGTCAGGGGACAGGCCAGGGTGGTCCTTGGTCTTCTACTATCCCAGGTATAGCTATCAAGATTGCTCCTTCTTTGATGTCAGGATCTGGGGTTCAGTCTTGTTTTGGTTTTTGTTACCATCTGGACACTCCCCATCAGTCAGCTTGTCTCCAGTTTCAACATCGGTTAGAGGACCTCAGGTGAATGTTACCTAGAGCCTAAGGATGCAACCAGGGATGCAGAAGTTTGGACATTTTAGATTGTGATTTCTTTTTGATCTAATGTGGCAAACTGCCTGGAGTCAAGAGAACAGTGGGTATGGTGCACTGAAATGATTTCCCATCATAAAGCTTTTGTGGTCTTGGCTAAGGACAATCCAGCTAAAATCTTGCATTTCTAGTATTATCATCTTCCCTTGTAATTTCCCAGAGTCTCTGAAATCAGCTACGCCATTAAGATCTGAAGTCCTTGCATCAAGACACTTCTAACATCCATCTGCATAAGTAGAGCAATGGGTTGTGATTGAGAGGAAGATGCCAATAGATGGGGTTTAAGGATGGGAGATTTCTTTAATGCCAGAGGATTTGGAAACCTACAGAGATGCTTACACAAAATAGGAGACTATGCAGCTTGCTTTCAGAGGAATGGACAGGCCTCCAAGGTTCTGCAAGTTCCTCATGATGTACAGCTGGGCAGATCAAGGATTCCTTCTGTTAGGATGAACCCATCACTGTCATCTGCGAACTCCCTGTACCTTCCCTCCTTCCGGCTTTGGTTATGGGTAAATCTGCTCATCAAGTGTAAGTAACAGAGACAGAGCAAACCCAGCTCATTTCTAAGTGTTTGTAGGAGAATAGATAATTATTTTCAGACATTGCATCTCTTAGCAGGCCTCAGCGTCAGCTTGCCTGACTCTGTTTCTTTACCACCTTTCTGACCCTCCCCTCCCCTCCCTCCCTCATGCACACTGCTCCAGCCACACTGGCCTTTTCTTTCCATTCCTTAAACTTGCTCATTGTGTATCTACTTGTGTTCCCTCTGCCTGGACTGCTTTGCCACCGGCTTGTCACATGGCTGCCTCCTCCTTGTCCTTCAGATCTCTGCTTGTCAGCTCCTCAGAGAGACCTTCCTCTTTATCTCAAATGTTTATTGCATTTATTGCCCTTCATAGCATTTTTCCCATTCTGTAACTATTTTATATATTTATTTGCTTGCTTATTTGTTTTTCTCTTCTGTTTTTCTCTTTCTTCTTCTGATTTCTCTTATAACCTCCCCAGTACCAAGTACAGTACCTCAGACACAATATGCTCTCAATAAATATTTATTGAATAATGAATGGATGAATCATGACATTGCTAAAAGAGCCAGCTGTACACAAACCTATATATACTTAAATAACAACTGGCATATTTCTGTTGTGAGTCAAAGCATTTTTGTATGACAAAGAAAAAACAGATAGCTCTAAGGGTTATGTTTAATTGGAAGGTAGATTATATGGTAAGAAAATACCTATTATGTATTAAATTATTTGGCTGGTATAAACCTGTTGAAATGCATTTGAAAAATACCACGTTAACTCATAGTAATGTTGTGTCTCTGAGTATCATAATAAGAAAATGATATGTAAAAGGCTTTGTTATACACCTATAATTAATATATAATATGGATATAAGTTCTTTACTAACTTGATTAGTTGACATTTCCTTTTATGCTTTTATTATTATCGTCTCCTTTTAATTTTAACGCCTTACCCATGACTATTAACATTGTCACT
>NW_006777895.1:3104310-3107654 GCF_000442215.2 Lipotes vexillifer | reverse complement strand
CTCTTTCCACCTCTTCCTCTGGATTTCTTTGATCCTTAAGAAATTGTTTTTCAGTATATCTTAATCCAGTGATAAAGAAGCAGTACCCATGTATATTGACTTTTGTGTTAAGAGTTAGAAAATACTTTGTATGACCACACTATGAATTTATACATTTTATTTATTCCTTTTTGCTTATGCTTCTTACTGCCACACAATTTGGCAGTTCATAAATAAGTTAAAGCTTTGCCAACAAGGATAAAATTGGAACTGCACTCTTATATCCCACTTTAAAAATGATCAAGAGCGGAGCGGCTGGGCCCGTGAGCCATGGCCGGTGGGCCTGCGCGTCTGGAGCCTGTGCTCCGCGACGGGAGAGGCCACGGCAGTGAGAGGCCTGCGTACCGCAAAAAAAAAAAAAAAAAAAATGATCAAGAAAAATGAAAATCCTGGATCATTTTTCTCTTCCTTCTCCGTGTTCTTTCCTTGGAACATTTAGGTTGGAAAGAGGTCAGATGATTTGAAGGTGTGATGTAAGGAGAGGGGTTTGGGGGAGGCAGGTTGTGCTGGTAGGTTTTTAAGAAAAATTTCCCACCCCCCAAAGCCCACCAGTCCACCCTCTACCCTTATCTCTGCTGGAGGAGGCAAGGACTGTCAATAAGTTAGTCCTTCCCAATCCTCCCATTTATTTAATTTTATTATTTTAAAATTTTATTTATTTTATTTATTTATTTTTGGCTGCATTGGGTCTTTGTTGCTGCATGCAGGCTTTCTCTAGTTGTGGCGAGCACAGGCTACTCTTCGTTGTGGTGCGGTGGCTTCTCTTACTGCGGAGCACAGGATCTAGGTGCACGGGCTTCAGTAGTTGTGGCTCATGGGCTCTAGAGAGCAGGCTCAGTAGTTGTGGCGCACGGGCTTAGCTGCTCCACGGCATGTGGGATTGTCCCGGAGCAGGGCTCGAACCTGTGTCCCCTGCATTGGTAGATGGATTCTTAACCACTGCGCCACCGGGGAAGCTCCCAATCCTCCATTTAAATAGCGTGAATCTTTGAGATCCAAGCATGTTTAAACTCAGAAAAAAAGATTATTATATCAGAGAAGACAGCATGAATAAGAATTATAGAGTGGCCAAACATTTTGAACATTTACTAGGTTTACTGAACCATGAACCCTATGAATTAACTCAGAATGCAGAAACTTATGGACTGTATTTCCTACAGGAAGCAGCACTGGGCTTTATATATACATTTTTGAAAGACACTACCTTGTAGTTGTCCTCTTTTGCCAGCAGGTGGTCTGTGTGCACACAATTATGACCCCTAGTTCAAATACAAAACGCTTCAAAAGAAGATACAGTAATAAATCTTCCTTGTATCTCCCCACCCCAATATACACATGTAGTTAACACACTTTTACACAAATGGTAGCATATGGTACACACTCTCTGCTTCTTTTTCTCACCTAAGGGTTTATCTTAGAGACTGATGTATATCAATATATGAAGAGACTCACATAGCATTCCATTGTATAATTGTACCATCCTTTATTTAACCAACCCCCTATTGAAGGACATTAGGGAGCTTCAGTCTTCTGTTCTTACAAACAAAGCTGCAATGAACAAACTTGTACCTATATCACTTTGCCAGTGTGTGAGTGTCCTGTAGGATAAATTGTTGAAGGGCATGGGCACTTGTAATTTTGACAGCTGTGGCTAAATTGTCCTCCATAGAAGTAGCCCATTGATATTACCAGCAACAGGGTAATGAGAACTTATTTCCCCACCTGTCTGATAGATGTAAAATATCCTTTCTTATCTATTTTAGAGGCATTATATTTCTTTTCCTAAGAACTGTTTATGACTGTTGCTCATTTTTCTATAGCCTTGTTGGTATTTTTCACTGATTTTTTAGGAGATTATTGCATGTTACTGATCTGTGGTTAATAGTTGAAATTTTCTTTTCCCCATTTATTCTTATGTTTTAATATCTATTAAGACTAGTCCCCACTACTCTTCTGTTTCATAATTTTCCTAACTCTTCTGTGTATTCTTCCATGTGAACTTGAATTTCAATTTAAGAAAAATTAAAAGCTCTCTCTCTTGTTTTTCTGGCCGCGCTACGTGGCCAGGGACTGAACCCGACCAGGGACTGAACCCAAGCCATGGCAGCAAAAGCTCCGAGTCCTAACCACTGGACCGCCAGGGAATTCCCTTTTTTTTTTTAATTAAAAGCTCTCTGATCATTATTATCATTGTCTTTATTTTAAATTTTTCCAGTAATGCCTTTTCTGTTATTTTGATTGATAGATTTTTAAGTAGACTCAACTGGCATAATCTGACACTAGAGCATTTGTTCAGCTCTGGGCCTTTCTTACTGGGTAAAGATTTATGTGTTAGTCTCCATACTTTCAGATAAGAGGACACAGAGGAAAGAATTGAGAAAGTCTCAAAGACTGCCCTCTTCTAAGAATAATTCCATATGTTTTCTAGTCTAGCAACAGTTTGCATAATGAAAGTTCCCTGTAAGTTTCCAGAATATTTTGAGTCTTACATATTCTTTCTAATACTGTATATAGTACAGAGATTTTTTTTCTTTTGTCAAACAAAAAATATTAGACACTTTTTTCACTACGAATTTTAATTATCTCACTTTCAGGGTGGTTTATGGTGTTTTGGAGGAAATGGACTTCCTTATGCTGAAAGTTTTGGAGAAGTTCCTTCAGCTACAGTGGAAATGTTCTGTTTGGAAGCTTTAGTAAAACATTCTGAGGTAATTTACATTTTCAAAATATGGTTTACTTTTTATGATCACATTGAAAAAATTACACATGTTGGTTCATTCAAGGGAAATAATTCTCATTTTTTATAAAAGAAAAAAAAGCTTTTCGCTTGTTTTAAAATTTCTGCTTTTTTCTCAATTGTCAGAATTGATAATCATGATTTAGCACCAATACGTGAATTTCACTTTTGCTAAGTATTTCTAAAAATGGATTTAATCTTAATTGCACATAAAGCAACCTGTTGTCTAAATATGGCATTTACCTTTGTGTTATGCTGTCTTGCATTACCTTTCTCAGATACTTTTTACAAGTAATATTACCAGGGAGTTAATTTCCAGTAAAATATCTGCAAAAGATGTGTTAAGATAGAAAAAAGGCAAATACTTGGAAAAAGTGTTTATCTGACCATAGTCTTGACTTTTAACCACAGCATATACGTATGTCAATGATTTAAAACATTTGGGCATTATGACAACTTTTCTATCATCATAGTTTGATTTTAAAAAGAAAAAAGCAACAAACTTTGTGGTGCTCAAACATCAGTGCATAAAAGTCATCCAGGAAGCATGTTAAAATGCACATTCCTG
>NW_006777895.1:3088285-3103952 GCF_000442215.2 Lipotes vexillifer | reverse complement strand
CCTGCTCACATCTAGCAGTTGTAATTTAGTAGATGTGAGGTGGAGTCCAGGAGCTTGCATTTGTAACAGGCATCCCTGGTGAGGCCGATGGAGTTGGTTTGTCCCACATCATGAGAAACACCATCCTAGAGGTTCTAAGCGCTCCAGTTTCATTGGGAACCATTAGACATGGCACAAAAGCATGGTGCTCTCTGGTCATCTCAGTTCCCACGGGTGGAATTAGGAATCGAGCACAAAGCAGAGTCATTAGTGTGGTAACACACTAAAAAGGGAATGTGGGAAAGTAAGCTTGATTTTTTGTGACTTATGACTGATTTCCGAAACAATAGGTGCATCTGCAGTAGAATGTCCAGTGCATGGAATGTAATAGTTACCTTTCCAGAAACTTCTCAACATAGTACATATCTCACTTGATATATGTCTAAAAGGCATACTTTTTAAATGCATATAAAATGTGGTAAAATTTAATAAAAATTTAGAGAGTGACAATCATTGCATATACATGACATGATATCACATAAGTGATATAAGTGATAAAACTAAGTGCTGGGGAGAGGCAAGGCTGTGCTAGTGACGTTGGCAGACTGTAATGGCTTGTTGGTCAGTTTTGTCACCTTACCTTAATGTATATATTTCCTTTGGCTTTCTTTTATCTCTTTTCCCCATTAAAAATTCACATCCCTCTTTCTTTCTTTTTAAATTTTCCTTGATCTTCCTCTTTAAAAAAAAATTCCAGCTCTTGAATTTTAGAAGAGCCCCATAGCTGTGGGCTTGTGTGGGGTAGTGTGTAGGGCCACAGATGTTGCTTATCTCTATATGGGAGTTCTTGTAGGCAGAAGCAAAATCTGCCACTTACACAGGGGGATTATTTCCTGTTATCAGGTGGCAGATTTCTCAAGCGTAGAGAACCTTTTAAGATAGTTTCAAGCCAATCAAAGTATCAGTATAAATTGAAACAATTCTGTAATAACGACATTGTAGTTACATCCAACCAAGAACTAAGTAGAATAACTTTAAGAATAAAAATGTCACAAGTCCTAGTGGCCTTAATTTTTCAGTGATTTTAAAGCACTTCCCACACAGATAGGGGTTTGCTTATTTATTTGAGCTGAGCTGAGAATTTTGGGGGGGTCTCTTTGGGTCTCTTCCTTGAGCAGGAGCCACCTGGCTGCCCACCAGCATGCTGTGTCACCTGGTTAGTGAATTTGTGCAACATAAAGTGAGCTTTCATTAATTTATTGTGCTAGATACCCACACATTGTGATAAAATTGAAGCAAATGGAGGCTTACAACTACTGCAGAGGCTGTACCAACTTCACAAGGACTGTCCTAAAGTACAGAGAAATGTAATGCGTATCCTTGGAAATATGGCTTTGAATGAACATCTTCATTCTACTATAGTTCGCTCAGGTAATAACTTTACATGCCGAGTATTTGGGGTCCAGTCCTTTGTTCTTCTCCCACCTCCACCCCTCATTCATGTTACGCTAATTTTTCAATAGGCTTAAGACTTTGCTTAGGGTAGTTTTGGGTCCTTAGAGCATGTCATTTTAGAAGGGCAAGGAATTGCTTGAGACGTGGGTAGTCCACACCTAAGATAATCAGTGTGTGGACAGTCACAGGAGAGCAGTTTTTCCCATGATGACCATCTAATTGTTTATATTATCTTTTATATGATCTGGTTAACCAAGAGGCATAGTAAGACTAAAAAGAAGTCCACTGTATAATTGATTTTCCCCCTTGCAACTAATAAACCACCTGTGGGGAGGTACTTTAGATGAAAATTCCTGCCTAATCCAGTCTTTATCATGATGGTTGCACAATGGTGATTTTCCAACTGCAGCATCCCTTCCTCATTTACTTTTCAGCATCTGGCATTCTACTGTAAGCAAGAGCTCTTCCCTCTCACTCCTTCCTTCTCTCTTTCCTTCCTTTCTTCCCTCTCCTACCTCCTTTCCTTCTCTATCCCTCCCTCCCTTCCTATCAGTATGGGCACATGGTTTCCTATTTTTTAATAGTTTACAACTTATTACTGTACTTAATAATTTGATGCCAGATTGTCTCAGCTTTGGTTAGTAGGAGACCAGCAAATTGGCTCCTGTGTCCTTTGATATGCCCACATCATTTTGGGAGGCGTTCCTTACTTTCCAGTATAACAAGATGTCCTAGGCTCATTTGTTCAAAGAATCCTGTTTCCTTTTAGTAGAGAATGAATTTTAGAGACCAAGATCTGGGTACTGTCTAGATGTGCTTATTGCTCCTGGGGTGTCTTTGCTTCTGGGCTGTTTCAGTGGAAAAAGCAGGGTGATATATACAAATATATGTATGCATATACACAAATAAATATACATACCTATGTGCACATATACATGCATATGTTCAACAATATTTATTAGAAATGATGAATTTACATTTTTTTCTTGTATCTGTTTTTTTTTTTTTTTTTTTGAATTTACATTTAAGAGTGTCTTGATCAGCAGAAGTTTTAACTTGCTGAAATCTGATTCGGGGATCAGCAGACTTTTCTATAAAGGACCACTTACTGTACTGGTTTAATTTGTTCCTCTTTTTTTATGGATTATTAAGGTAGAAACTTAGATCACTGATTTTAACCTTTTTTCTTGTTTCATTTAATCTGTTGCTGTGTAACAGACCACCCTAAAACTCACTGGTTAAAACAGCAGCCATATATTTTGTTCATGAATCTGAAATTTGAGCAAGATTCAGTAGAGAGGGCCTTTATGTGCTATATGCAGCATCAGCTGGGCAGCTCAGCTGTGAGATGGAGGATACATTTTGAAGATTGCTCATGCACATGGCTTGCAAATTGGTACTGGTTCTCAGCTGGGAGCTCAGCCAGGGCTGGGGGCACTGGCTTCTTTCAACACTCGCCTTGGGCTTCCTTAAAGCCTGATGGCTCGGTTCCAAGGGCAAATGTTCCAAGAGAGAGACAGGTATAAGCTCTTTTGCCTTTTATAGTCAAGCACTGGAAGTAAATTTTGCCATGATCTATTGATTAAAAGTTAGTCACTAAGGCTAGCTCATATTTGAGGAGAAGGGATTTAGAAGGGGTTTTAGACCCATCACCTCTTGATGAGAATGGTGTCAAAAGAATTTGAAGACGTGTTTTAAAGTCATTACTGTTATTTCCTAATATAGCTATTTAGAGCTGTAAATTTCCTCTAACCTGCTTTAGATGCATCCCTCAAATTTTGGATATATTGTATTTTCATCATTATTCAGTTTGAAATATTTTCTAATTTCCCTTATGATTTCTTCTTTGTCTCATGGGTTACTTAAAAGTGTGCTGCGTAACTTACAAATATTAATGGCTGTCTAGATGTCGTATGTCTTTGATTTCTAGTTTAATATTGCATGCATTCAAAGAACACACCCTGTAAAATTTTAGTTTTTGGAAATGTGACACTTATTTGATGGCCCATTTTATGGTCTGTCTTGGTGAATGTTCTGTGTGCACTTCAAATGAAGGAATATTCTGTAGTTGTTGGATGAAGTGTTTTATACATAACAGTTCAACCAAGTTGGTTGATCATATTATTCAAATCTTCTCCAGATCTTTACCGAGTTTTGTCTAGTTTAATGAATTACTGAGACGTGTTAAATTCTTCAGCTGTGATTGTGAATTTGTTTCCCCCTTTAGTTCTATCAGATTTTTCTTCCTTGTGAAATGGTCATTTTTTTATTATTAAGTATTGTATCTATCACTGGTAATACTCCTTTTCTTCAAGTCTGCTTTGTCAGGTATTAAAATAGCCATACTGGCTTTTTTTTTTTATGCTTGCTGTTTGCATTGCATATCTTTTGTCTTTTTCCCTTCTTTTGCTTTCATTTTTCTGCGACTAAAAATAAGTACGTCTCTAAGACAGCACATACTTGCTTCTTTTTTAAAAAGTTCAGCTTGATAATCCCTTTTAATTAAAGTGTTTTGTCTCTTTAACTCTAATGTAATTATTGATATTGTTTGGTTGTGTCTGTTGTCTTGCTCTTGCAGTTTGTCCCCTGTCTGGTTTTTGTTTCTTTTTTTCTCCTTTACAGTCTATCTTAAATGCATATTATACCATTTTGTATATAACGTGAGAGTCTCACAACAGTATAATTCAGTTTATACACTCTGCCATCCTTTGTAGTATTGTCATAATTATAGACCATAATATGTTATAGACCACATGTTATAGACCTCACAATATATTGTTGTTATTTTTGTTTTAACAGTCAAGTGGTATTTAAAGAACATAGGAAAACTTTTTATTTACATGTTTATAATATACAGCACTCTTCCTTCTTTTCTATCTAAATTTGCGTCTGATATTATTTCACTTCATCCTAAAGACCTGGATCTGCCAGCAACAAATTCTGTCACCTTTCATTTTCTGAAAATGTCTTGACTTTGCCTTTATTTTATTATCCAGAGAAAGGTTATTTTCCATGGATAAAGAGTACTTTGTTGACAGTGTGTTATTTTTTTCTGTCAGCACTTAAAAAATATCATTCCATTCTCTCTCTCTCTTTTTTTTTTGACCCAAGCCGAACATCAACCTTTTATTGATAACAAAGCAGCAATTTGGGGGCATGTTTCCAAGACACCAAGAGCAGGCTTCTGTCCCCATGCTCTGTGTGTGTGTCTGTGTATTGTCTGATGAGAAGTCTCTTCTTATGTCCACTTTTCTTCTCTTATATGAAATGTGTCTTTTTTCCTGTCTTCTTTTTAGATTGTCAGCAGTTTGACTATGAAGTGCCTAGTCTATTTTTATATTTATCTTGCTTGGGGTCTACTGAGCTGACTGAATCTGTGAGTTGATGTTTTTGAGCAAATTTGGAAACTTTCCAGCTTGTCTATCTTTAGATATTCTTTTTTTTGTCCCCTTTTCTCTCTTCTTTCCTCTTGGGACTTCAATTATGTATATTAAATCTCTTGATTCTGTTCCACAAGTCATTGAGACTCTGTCCATGTCTTTCCCCAAATTTTTTTTCTTTGTGCTTTACCTTTCTTTTTTTAATGTATTTTTTAATTGAGGTATAGCTGAAGTTTCAGATATACAACATACTAATTCACAATTTTTAAAGATAATACTTCATTTATAGTTATTGTAAAATATCAGCTATATTCCCTGTGCTGTACAATATATCCTTGTAGCTTATTTATCTTATACATAGTAATTTGTACCTCTTAATTCCATACCTCTATCTTGCCCTTCCCCCCTTCCCTCTCTACACTGGTAACTGCTAGTTTGTTCTCTGTATCTGTAAGTCTCTTTCTTTTTTGTTATGGTCGCTAGATTTTTTTAGATGCCACATATAAGTGATATCATACAGTGTTTGTCTTTCTGTTGTATCATGCAGTGTTTGTCTTTCTGTTATCTGACTAATTTCACTAAGCATAATACCCTCCAAGTCCATCCATGTTGTTGCAAATGGCAAAATTTCGTTCTTTTTATGGCTGAGTAGTACTCCATTGTGTGTGTGTGTGTGTGTGTGTGTGTACACACACACACACACACACACACACACACACACACACACACACAATATCTTTTTTACCCAGTCATCTACTGATGGACCCTTTGGTTGCTTCCATATCTTGGCTATTGTAAACAGTGCTTCTATGAACACTGGGGTGCATGTATCTTTTCAAATTAGTGTTTTAGTTTTATTTGGATATATACCCAGGAATAGAATTGTGGGGTCATATGGTAATTCTGTTTGTAGTTTCTGAGGAACCTCCGTACTGTTTTTCACAGTGGCTGCACCAATTTACGTTCCCACCAACAATTTAGAAGCGTTCCCTTTTCTCCACATCCCTGCCAGTATTTGTTAGCTGTGTTCTTTTTGATGGTAGCCATTCTGACAGGTGTGAAGTGATAATCTCATTGTGGTTTTGATTTGCATTTCCCAACGTTGAGCATTGTTTCATGTACCTGTTGGCCATCTGTACCTCTTCTTTGGAAAAATGTCTATTCCTGTCTTCTGCCCATTTTTTAATCAGGTTGTTTTGGGGTTTTTTTTGATGTTGAGTTGTATGAGCTGTTTATATATTTTGGATATTAACCCTTTATGGGTCATATCATTTGCAAATATTTTCTCCCATTCAGTAGGTTGTCTTTTTGGGTTTTTGCGGTACACGGGCCTCTCACTGTTGTGGCCTCTCCCATTGCGGAGCACAGGCTCTGGACGCGCAGGCTCAGTGGCCATGGCTCACGGGCCCAGCTGCTCCGCGGCATGTGGGATCTTCCCAGACGGGGGCACAAACCCGTGTCCCCTGCACCAGCAGGCAGACTCTCAACCACTGCGCCACCAGGGAAGCCCTGTCTTTTCATTTTGTTGATGGTTTCCTTTGCTGTGCAAAAGCTTTTAAGTTTAATTAGGTGCTGTTTATTTTTGCTTTTGTTTCCTTTGCCTTAGGGGACAGGTCCAAAAAAAATATTGCTATGATTTATGTCAAAGAGTATTCCACCTATGTTTTCTTCTAGGGATTTTATGGTTTCAAGTCTTACATTTAGGTCTTTAATCCATTTTGAGTTTATTTTTGTATATGGTGTAAGAAAATGTTCTAATTTCATCCTTTTACATGTAGCTGTGCAGTTTCCCAGCACCACTTATTGAAGAGACTGTCTTTTGTCCATTGACTATTCTTGCCTCCTCTGTTGTAGATTAATTGACCATAATTGTGTGGGTTTATTTCTGGGCTCTCTATTCTGTTCCATTTATCTGTATGTCTCTTTTTGTGCCAGTACCATACTGTTTTGATTAATGTAGCTTTGTAGTAGAGTCTGAAGTCAGGGAGCATGGCTCCTCCAGCTCTGTTTATTTTCCTCAAGACTGTTTTGGCTGTTCAGGGTCTTCTGTGTTTCAATACAAATTTTTAAATTATTTGATCTAGTTCTGTGAAAAATGCCATTGGTATTTTGATAGGGATTGGATTGAATGTGTAGATTGCCTTGGGTAGTACGGTCATTTAAACAATATGAATTCTTCCAATCCATGAATACAGTATATCTTTCCATCTGTATGTGTCATCTTCAGTTTCTTTCATCAGTGTCTTATATATAGTTTTCCGAGTACAGGTATTTTACCTCCTTAGGTAGGTTTATTTCTAGGTATTTTATACTTTTTGATGCAGTGGTAAATGGTAAGTGGTAAATCCTTAATTTCTCTGACAGTTCATTGTTAGTGTATAGAATGCAACAGATTTTTGTATATTAATTTTGTATCCTGCAGCTTTATTGAATTCATTGTTGAACTCTAGTAGTTTTTTTGGTGGCACCTTAGGATTTTTTTATGTATAAAGTATCAAGTCATCTGCAAACAATGACAGTTTTACTTCTTCCTTTCCAATATGAATTCCTTTTATTTCTTTTTCTTATCTGATTGGTGTGACTAGGACTTCCAAAACTATGTTGAATAAAAGTGCAGAGAGTGGGAATCCTTGTCTTGTTCCTAATCTTAGAGGAAATGCTTTCAGCTTTTCACCATTGAGTATGATGTTAGATGTGGACTTGCCATATATGGCCTTTATTATGTTGAGGTATGTTCCCTCTATACCCATTTTTTGGAGTTTTTATCATAAATGGATGTTGAATTATTTTTATTATTTTATTTTTTTAAATAAATTTATTTTTGGCTGCATTGGGTCTTGTTGCACATGGCCTTCTCATTGCGGTGCTTCTCGTTGCGGAGCATGGGCTCTAGGCACGTGGGCTTCAGTAGTTGTGGTTTGTGGGCTCTAGAGCACAGGCTCAGTAGTTGTGGCACACGGGCTTAGTTGCTCTGCGGCATGTAGGATCTTCCTGGACCAGGGATCGAACCCATGTCCCCTGCATTGGCAGGTGGATTCTTAACCACTGCACCACCAGGGAAGTCCCCTGGCTGTTGAATTCTGTCAGTAGCTTTTTCTTCATCTTTTGAGATGATCATATGGTTTTTATTCTTCAGTTTGTTAATGTGGTGTATCACACTGATAGATTTGAAGATATTGAACCATCTTTGCATCTCTGGGATAAATCACACTTGATACATGGTGTATGATCCTTTTAATGTGTCATCAAATTCAGCTTACTAATATTTTGTTGAGAATTTTTGCTTCTATGTTCATCAGTGATATTGGTCTGTAATTTTATTTTTTTGTGATATCTTTGTCTGGTTTTGGTATCGGGGTGATGCTGGCCTTTTTGCATGAGTTCAGAAGCGTTCCTTCCTCTGCAATTTTTTGGAACAGACTGAGCAGGATAGGTGTTAATGCTTCTCTAAATATTTGGTAGAACTCACTTGTGAAGCCATCTGGTCCCGGACTTTTGTTTGTTGGGAGTTTTTTTTTTTATTACTGATTCAATTTCATTATTGGTACTGGTCTGTGTACATGGCTGAAGTATAAAATCAAGTCACAGGCCAGTAGGAATAGTATAATTCCATTTAGGCAAAAAAAAAAAAAAAAGCATATGGAGCTATAGTGTATATATATAAATTATAGGTATGTAACTGAATTTTTAAAAAGGTTTGGAAGGATGTCCACCAGACTTTTAACTTTGATTACTTCTGAGGATATAAGTGGGAATTGGGAAATGATGGGAGTGCTAAAATGGGATGTTCATTATTAAGTGCTATTTTTGTTTGTTTATTTTTACAATGAAAATGTATTCAGAAGTTATGTAATTAAAAACAGTAAATATTTAAGAAAGACACAAGTTTTCCAAGGAGCATTAGGTGAAGCATCTCAGGCATTGTAAAAATACTTTGCTAACTAAAAAATGCTGTAGAAATGGCTTGTGTCGTGCTTTCTCTTGTGTTTCCTTTCTTGTGACTTCATTAAAAATAAAGCCATATTTTTGTACGTACCAATAACATACTTGTATATCTCTGTAGGTAGAATTTTAAAACATTAATTATTATAAAGCATTCTATAAGAGATTTTGAAGAGGGATTTTCTAATATTACAAATTAGAGTATTGTTAAAGAATTATTGGGTCTGAAATTTCTTTTGGATTCTTAAATAATGGCCACCTATCATCACGGTGATTCTCAACACTTTTGCCACCGAAAGTGGGAGGATGACATGAGGACAAGCTGCTCTCTACTGAGCACCTGCTGTGCTTGGAAATGGCAGTTTTTATATAGATTAATTTATTAGAACCTTCCTTCAGGTCAAATGAGCCACGTAACTTGACTGAGTTTCCATAGCAAGTAAGCAAGGGATAGAAATTTGAGCTCAAGTCTCTCTGACCTCAAAGCCCATATTTTGTTTTATTTTAAATTAAATAATACATGAATAGACTCTCATTGTAAATACTTCGGAGAACACAGATACAGCAAAAAATTAAACCCAGCTTTATACAGAGCCCTCCACAACCCCAACTCCCTCCTAAGAGGCAGTGACTTTAATAGTTGGGTGCCTCTTTCTAGATCTTTGTGTGTTTGTGTGTGTGTGTGTGTGTGTGTGTGTGTGCACGCACGCACAAGCATAAACTTTGCCTACATATTTATGTTCATAAAGCAATACACTGTTTTAAACAACAAAAACATAAAAAATAAATGAAATTGTACTGCACAAAGTATTTCTTTGTCTCCCTTTAAGAAATAGTTCTTCCAAACTGTTACATATAGAATGGATAAACAACAAGGTCCTACTGTATAGCACAGGGAATTATACCCAATATCCTGAGATAAACCATAATGGAAAAGAATATGAAAAAGAATATATATGTAGGTATAACTGAGTCACTTTGCTGCACCGCAGAAATTAACACAACCTTGTAAATCAGCTATACTTCAATTTTAAAAAATGAGTTTTTCCTTCCTGAACCTCAGGTTTTATAAGTTTTTTGTCTGTCAAACAAGTTCATTATTAAGAAACTACTCACTCATGTATTATTAAGGGCTGCTAATATGACTGCCAATCAGAATGAAATAACTAGTATTAACTCACTGAGTTTAATAATTTTTGCTAAAGCAAAATATGACATTTTCTTACCATTTATGGCCTCATCTCTAGTAATTACAACTTCTGTTAGATTTTCTAAATAAAGAAAATGGCTCTTAACCTTCGTTGAGATCCCTAAGGTGTACCTGGCTGGGGACATCATGGCATTGTGTTGTGGGACCCAGGGGGCCTTCGGGAAGAATGTAATTGTGGTGGTAGGGCTTTTTCTCGTAGACAGATGCTGAGGTTTGCCTTCCTCCCATCATTTTCAGCCTGAAAACCTCTCAATAGCCTGAGACGGATTAGTGCTGGTGTTTAGGGAATATGTTCTTTTCACCAGGCTGGGTTTCCATACTGGTAGAAGCAATAAAGTCCCACCACATTATGGAGGCCTCACACGCCGCCAGAACCCTGGCTAACCTAGACCGAGAGACTGTGCAAGATAAGTACCAGGACGGCGTGTACGTGCTGCACCCCCAGTACCGCACAAGGTAAGAAGGCAGGATAGAGCCGCTTTGTCCCTGTGGGGCCATAATGCTTCAGGGGCTTAATATTCTAACTTCTTTCTGCATAATTTAGATAAGTTAAATACCTTACAAATAAGTCAAATACCTTATTTACTGAAACAGTTTGCCCCTAATAACCTCAGAAGAATTGCAAGCTGTCTTGAAAGTATGGAACTAGCTAAATTACCAGGGTTATTTTATACCAGTGGCTTACCTTCAGGAAGGCTGCATTCACCTTTTATAACGTGTCTCACATAAACTCTGTAATGCATATTCTTTGTTTCATTACATTTTTCATGTACATCTAAGTTATTAACTGGTTAGGGTTGTAGAGGTTGGTCTGGATGAGAAGGAACTAGGAAATTATTACATGCAGGCAACCAAGTCAGCCTGGGCCTAGAACTCAAGGGACTAGAGAAAGCTTAGGCGAGGTTATAAAAGCATGTATCGGAAGGAAGAAGTTGTAATAAATTTGACTCATACTCCTGCTTAAGGCTATTTCTTTCTTTGTTTGTTTTCTTAAGGTTATTTCTGGTCACTATTTCCAGTTGTATCATTGCTAAGACAATAAATATAGAAAGGACCATAATGAAAACATAACACATTTCTTAGATTTTTGTCAGGCACTTTAATACCTCAGAAAATAGCAAGAACATTTTTTTAACTTGAAAAGTAGATTTCCTGGTTAATTCTAATTTGTAAATAAAATAATATGATAATGTATTTTATATGTGTTACATAATTGGGTATTATAAATAGCTTGCAAGTAATATACTATTGCAATTTTTTAAATGTTGTATACAAAGAAAGAATATGTTACTTTAAAATCTCATTTGCTCTGTTTCTGATAAACATCATTTTCCTTGATAAAAACAATCTTTTTCATGCATACTGAGTTTGAAACTACACTAGCATATGATTTAATTTCTTAAATACTTTTATTGATTTGTGTAATATTCTCATGGAACTCTTTGGAGGGTAATCTATGACATCTGTCCCTTCATTGATCACTAAGCGCATTACAGTTGGTTTTGGTTGGTCTGCCTGCCTAGTTGTGTTTACATCCTTACAGAGAGAGCAGTGAGCACACTGCATATATGTCTTTGCCAGAACTCCTTTAGGGCTCCTCAGCAAACCTGTGCTTATAAAGCTTGCCTTAATTAAGTTTATTTTATGTCATATAAACCTGCTAAAATAAGCACCATCCAAAGAGAGTGCTGTGTAGATTCTTATCAAAGTAATAATGCATTTTTTCTGCTTCTTTTAAAAACTCTCTCCCCTGTTAGTCAGCCCATTAAAGCAGATGTCCTGTTTATTCATGGCCTTATGGGAGCAGCATTCAAAACGTGGCGCCAGCAGGACAATGATCAGGATTTAACTGAAAAGGTTTCAGAGGATGAAACCAAGTATACAACATGCTGGCCCAAGGTAAGGAAGCGGCTACCTTTGGTCGGCCACCCTCATCCCGACACACTGCTGTGTCACCGGCCTTCAGAGTCCTCACTGTGACATGCTTGCTTTTCTCTTTTTACTGGGATTTTTTTTCCATGCAGTTTTTCTTTTCCTTAGGGACACTTATATTATGTTACATGAACAACTGGGCTTATCACTCTGTGTTGTATAATTTACGGTACATTCTATGACTCTAAAAGAGTATTCTGTTAAGTAAAAAATGGGCAAAGGGCAAGGGCCAGTAAAATAGTTCACTTCTGTTAAAAATATAATTCAAAAAATACATATATATAATTCAATAAATAATATATTAATAACAGCTGGCTAGTTCTGTGATTTTAATAATTATAAAAATAGAAAGACTTTGAAGAAGTATCTGCTTTGGATTTCTTTGACATTATTTCTTCTAAAGAGCCTAAACTTTGGCATTAATTTATTGAGTGAAATTTATCTAAAGCTCAGTGAAAACTGATGCTGTAAATATGTATAAATAGTTCCTGGGGCTTTGTCCCACTTCTGCTTATCCACCTTCACAAGGGCTTATCAGCAGAAAGAGTGGTTGGCACTCCTTCTCTGGTGACACTGAAATATGGAGATGATGATAAACCTCGGATCCCCAGAGACAGAACTGTAACTGTAATTAGTATCTGAGCTCTCAGGTCAAATCTCTAACCTCTGTCACACTCTTCTGTCTGTCCTGAGATCACAGCTTTCTGTTAAATGCTTTCAAAAAGCCAATTTGATCTAGACTCCAAAAACAGGCCCTGCTTTTGGCTATAGCAGATTAAAATTGAGAATATTATCTTGAAACCTGCATAGTCCTTATGCAATATCACTTTATGAGCAGAGATATAAAAAGATAAAATGCTGGAGTTATTTTTCTAGTCACCTTTACACTTTACTCCAATGCAGTCTTTTACTAGTTGTCAGTATTACAAGGGTCCTTTAGTTACAAATTTCAATTGCTAGGAAATAAGTGGAACAGTGGAAATTCATATCTTCCCTTTTGTACCTTTTATTTTACATAGTCATGGTTAGCAAGAGACTGTCCCGCTCTCCGAATTATATCTGTGGAGTATGACACCAGCCTTAGCGACTGGAGAGCAAGGTGCCCTATGGAAAGGTAACAGAGGGGGAAGGGTCCAGGCCACAAGTGGGCCCTCTGGGATGGAGGGGGGTTTTATCTTTGAGGCCACAGACAGGATTTTCTTATGGAAAACTAACCTAACCTTTCTTCTCTTCCCTATAGAGGAAGTTAGCTATAAGTAATGAAACTATATAAGGCTTAGATATAGTGTCAATGTTGGGCTCCTAACATGGTTCACTTAAAACTATTCTCATAGTAAGGACCATGGATTCAAGAGCAAAGTTTACTTAATTCCTGGAAGTAAACATGGGGCTTTTGGCTTTTGTGTTCACAAGCATACCACCTAAAGGAAGGCAAGAGAGATGCTGAGCAATGTAGGCTCCTTATGTCACTTGTACATCGTATGTGCCAACTGTATATACAGGAGAGAGCGCGCGATTTCTGGGCTTCAGGACCTACACTATAGCCAATTCTGCCTTTGACTCACTAGCCATCTTAGGTCTTTAAACTGGTGTGGGAAGTCTGGTCTACAAATGGAGGGAGTTGGTCTGGAGTGTTATATATGAATGACCCCCACCTAGGTGCCAGAGGAATGGTGCTGAGGGTCAGTGGGCAAGACCCCAGGGCTCCTTGCTCAGGTCACCCAGAGGAGCTCGCATAAACCTTTATTTCGAAGAAAGGATTCTCCACATACAGTTTAAAACTACCAGACCAGACAGCTTTAGAGTTCCCTTTTAGTTTGAAAATTACTTATTTGAATTCTGATTCTAATAGCTTTGTGCTGTTTCTAAGTAACAAACCAAAATGATGAAAGCTTAGTGTTTGTAACATAAATACAAGTAGAACTAAACAGCAATGACAGCTGACTCCACAGGTGAACTCGCAAAGGACATCATGGTCTCCGCTGATCCTTGTCTTGTCAGGCCACCTAATGAGGAGGGACGCACACCCTAAGTGGTGGGGGCAATGGGGTAAGACCCAAGTTTGACCCGTGAAAATTGCCCGATACGTTTTAGATGCCTAAACAATGCTTGTTTCATAAATATTCCCACCTATACCAGTGTGACTAAGTTAGATGGGGAATGAGCAATTGCAGGAATCAACCAGAGAGAATAGAGGTATTCCTGACTCCAAAGTGTAGCATGTAGAATTGGTCCAATAAACAAAAGATCTTGCCTTAAAACGTGGATAGCAAAAATGGGGCAGGGGGAATCAATAGCCTCCTGTCATACCTGCTGTTTTCATTTTGTTCAGAAAGTCCATTGCATTCAGGAGCAACGAACTTCTGAGGAAGCTCAGAGCTGCTGGTGTTGGGGACAGGCCAGTGGTTTGGGTATCACATAGCATGGGAGGTAAGTATGTTTCATTGTTGCCAAGCGAGCATTGTGAGGTTGTCAGCCATGCAAGCTCTCTGTTTTGTTTATTGGTAGCCCTTTTCCCCCCTAAATTAATGTTTTTGGCTATGGCTCCTTCCATGCTATTTGTTTTTCTAAGAGGGGACAACTAGTAAAAAACCATATAAAAAGAAAATGAGTTTGACAACTTAATGCTTACATTAAGCACTAAGCTTGATAATGAGTAAATATCAGAAGATGTCCATGGCATATGTAAGCCCAACTTGTAAATATCTCTCAGCGTTCCTGGCTGGTCCCAGGGCCTCCCCTTTCTTCCCTGTTTCTCCAACCACCGCAGAGTCCGTCACTGCTCCTGTGCCCACAGCCCCAGCCCCTGCATGCCTGCTTACCCCTCGCCCAGGCCTGCAGAAGTGGCGGTGTGATCACAGGTGTCCCCTCTTTGGTCCCAGTGCTTGCTAAGTAAGCCACATCCCCTGCTTCTCCCAGCCCACTCCCAGTCCAGTGCTAAATGTTCACCATCCACCTTGCAGAGGGCCTTTCAGCAGCCCTTGGCCTAGTTTATCTGATGAAATGCTCAGGACTGCTGACTCTTGAGTCTGGGCTTTTTGCTGAGAGAAAGGTGGATGTAGCCCTTTGTATCCTCAGAGACCAACTGTGTACCATCCATGTTACTTCTGTGTTTCCCTATCAGCTCCAAGCCCAGGTTGGGGGACAGAAAAGAAGGTGCCTTCCTAGGTGCATTTTCCCACAGCAGCTTTGTTTTCTCCCCAGTGGATATGTGAGACTATGGGTTTTTTAAATATTAGTACTGTCCTAACGGAGTGGTCATTAGTGGGCCGCTGTGGGTAGGTGGGGAGGCTGGCTGCTGCATATGCACTTCATTGATGGAACCCAACATGCAGGGCCTAACTCTCTTCTCCGGGAGAGTGCATCCTGTGATGTAACATCTGCTTTACCAATGAGTTGTTCGTAGTCTTGTGCTATATATTTTAGAGGATTGGGCACATTACTAAGTGTTAATATTTTAAGGCCCTGTTTGTTGGACTACAGAGAATTATTGTTTAAACTTTTTTAATGAAAGCATCTCTTTTTCTGTATTTCTCGTTTGCCTTTTTTTTTTTTTTTTTTTTTAATAAGGGAAGGAAAATAGCTTATGCATTGTTTTTCTTCTCTATGGCTAGGTCTTCTTGTCAAAAAGATGCTGTTGGAAGCCTCTAAGGAGCCAGAAATGAGTACTATTATAAACAATACCAGAGGAATAATTTTTTATAGCGTCCCTCATCATGGATCCCACCTGGCTGAATACTCGGTTAATATTCGCTATCTTCTCTTTCCC
>NW_006777895.1:3072412-3088275 GCF_000442215.2 Lipotes vexillifer | reverse complement strand
TCCCTCTTTGGAAGTCAAAGAACTCAGCAAGGGTAATACTTTTCTTCTAAAGGGAACTGGCATTGTATTAACACCAGTTATACAGGAGAAGGACGAGAACAGTTTTGACAACTTGGCTGTATTAACTCATTTTACTATCTGTACATCAACTGTGTTTAGACTATCATGGAAACTTTTTAGTTTGGGGTTAAGTTTTCTTTGATACGTTCCCTTTTTGTTCTTAAGCCATTATCTGCTTAAGAAATATAACAATAATTTTAACACTATCTTAAATAGTTAAAAATTTTAAAGTTACATAATGTTTTGCATTAAGTATTATTCCAAAGAACTGCTCTTTTCCACAAGTTTGGAAAATCATCAACTGTTAAAATATACACGAGCTTGGGCTTCCCTGGTGGCGCAGTGGTTGAGAGTCTGCCTGCCGATGCAGGGGACACGGGTTCGTGACTCGGTCCAGGAAGATCCCACATGCCGCGGAGCGGCTGGGCCCGTGAGCCATGGCCGCTGAGCCTGCGCGTCCGGAGCCTGTGCTCCGCAACGGGAGAGGCCACAACAGTGAGAGGCCTGCGTTCCGCAAAAAAGAAAAAAAAAAAATATATATATATATATACACGAGCTTTACAGATACTCATATTAATTATAAGGCACTATATTTGTTTGGGGTTAATAAGCATCTTCTCTTTCTCTGGAACACCTGTTAATCAGAATTTTGGGACCCCTGGCTTGAGCTTTAGTATACCATTGCCTTTTTGCTCATATGTTCTTTGTTCTGCTTTATGGAGAGTAATTGGACTTTATCTTCAAACGTTTTGTTGAATTTGATTTTTTTTGCAGTCAAATTTTATCTTCCACAAGCTCTTTCTTGTTCTGTGATCCATTTTCTTTTGAAATCATTCTAAAGATACTAATTAGAGGTTTATTTTTTAAAAAAGTGTCTTCTGTGTCCAGGTTTTCTGTTTGCTCACCTGGTCTGTCTCTCTTAGGTGGTAGGCTTTCCTCTAAGACCTGGTGCTTCTTGGTCGCCCTTTGATACTTGAGGATGGGGGACAGGAAGAGGATGGGTGCTCTGTGATTATAGACAGGCTCTGTTGATAGGAGGCTGTGCTTCAGAGTGGATGTGGAAGTGCCAGCCAGCACACCGAGGGACCGCTCAGTCCCACACACCAAACTGCCCTGGGTACTGCTTCTGGTCAGCCAGCAATGTGAGAAAACTCTCCCACTGACACTGGCCTCTAAGTTCTAGATTGGTTTTAGCCCTTTTCTCTCATCTTAATGGCTTCTTAGGAAGAAGAGAAAATAAACAAGCCACTGTCTTGAATCAGAACCCTAATTTCCTCTCTAAATTTGGAAGGTTGATGCATTTTATTATGAACTAGATAAATAGATCTTGTTACAATCTCGCTCTCTATAATTTTACAGATTCTCCTGCACTTAAAACACTACAGGATGACTTTCTGGAGTTTGCAAAAGATAAAAACTTCCAGGTGCTGAGTTTTGTAGAAACACTACCAACCTACATTGGTAGCATGATTAAACTCCACGTGGTGCCCCTGGAATCAGCAGGTATTCACTCTTTTGAAACTTGTTTGTCCTTAGTTTCCTGGTTGGTGGTAATCATAAACGTCAACTTTTATATCCAGTTTCTCAGTTTTAGGAGACAGTTTTATGAAGATTTAGATTCTGTTATTCTTTTAAGCCATAGATTAAAACTTCTCTGCAAACATTTAACCTTGGCATTCCCCTTCCCTCCTTTTATTTAACTGACTAGACAGCAAAGGTTAATTGGCTAACTCTGTGTTAGCTCTCAACAGTGAAATCTGCTGCATTAAGGTAAGAATACAGAGGTTTTCTATCAGCTAGATTAAAAGGAGCATTTCATTTAACAGATTGAGAGCCGCCTGCAGGAACCTTAAAGAAATCAGCTAAAGGTGTGGAAGCTTAGTAAATAACTGGAAGATACATGGGGAATATTCAAGCAACAGAGAGAGATTCTGAAGGAAAAAGCTAGCGTTAAAGTTCAGTGTCTTCCTGATCCTGGGGCTGAGGGAAATGACCAATACCTGCTACTGCAGAGCACTGTAGTCTCCTGTAGGCTCTTGGAGGGCAGAGCCCAAATCTCAGTTCTCCTTAGAGCCTCGTGTGTTACTCTGAGCATAGCCCGTGCATCTCACTCCCTGAAATGCTTCCCCTCAACCTGGCTAACTGTTCAGTTTGCTTGTCAGACCCTTTTCTGATCACTTTGGGGGCTGGGTCAGGCGCTGTCCTGGTAGCGCTCTGCCATTGCTGAGAGCTCCTGGCAGCCAGGCGTGGTGCGTATCTGGAGCGCCTGCTAGATGGTTCTTCTGTCTGCATAACAAGTTTTGTCCTACTTCATTATTATCTATATAAAATGAAAAAGGCTTGATATCCTATAGTGGAATCCGAAGAGACTTTACCTTAAAGCTATGCCGTAGGGTGAGGAACTGCTGTTTGGTAGCTGAAGAACCGGAAGAGTTCAAGGAACAGTGGCCAGTTTATTGTTTTTGTTTTTTTTAAGATGAATTTGGGAGCTTAAAGCAAAATTAATATTGTGGACCAGCTGCTGGTAGTGACATAGCCTTGTCGTCGTTCTGTCCACCCCTTCTTCTGTGTCACCAGGTGGCCTGTCTTCCTTCATAACCACCAGCTGCACTTCCTCACCTGGCTGGCTTCACTAGTACCTCCTGTCACTTCCATCTAGGTGGACTTGGTTAGGCTGAGACATCAAAAACTCAACCAGATCTCTCAAGCACCACATCATCTCCTTCCCTGGTAGAGTGAGCATGGAGGGTCGGGTGTAGAAGGGATTCCATGTGAGACGTTCCCATTCGTTTCATCAGGGCAAGGGAGCTCATTATCAAGTTTCTAATATTAGCTCTAGAAATAGAAGTGGTTCAGAGAAGTGTGGAATAACTTAGTAATAACCTGCAGTGTGTAAACGTTTTGAAGGTGACAGTGCTCAGGCTCTGTTCACTATTGAATTAGGAAATCGGCAGCACACACAGAATTTATGAGAAAAGCATAAAGTTATAATTACACCTACTGAGACTCCATTCTCACGTGATTATCAAATGCAGTTTAGTTACAGTCAAACTTTAAGTTCCTTTATCTCTTAAAAGAGGTTCTCTATCACAACCAAATCAACATTTACAACTACCCATTTGGCCTCTTTCACTGTTGACAGGGGGCAGCTTATATTTTCACTTAAATTTTATTGACATTTTTGTTTTCTTCAGATCTAGGCATTGGAGATCTAATTCCTGTGGATGTTAACCATTTGAACATTTGTAAGCCAAAGAAAAAGGATGCTTTTTTGTACCAACGTACCTTACAATTCATCCGTGACACTTTAGCCAAAGACCTGGAAAACTGACAATTGTCTTTTTCTGTTTTCACACATGAACACAGTGCAAGAAACGTGGTGTTGTCTCTTTTTAAGCTCTACGCCATCATGCAAATGTAGTCATTATGGCATTAATGTGGCCTGGAGTATGTTGCAGGCAACAGAATATTGTTCTGTAAAACACAACCCCAGAAGTGTCAACCAAAGAAAGAAGGGCTAGACTGGATTCTTCTGATTTAAAAAACTTCCATATGTGCCAGTTTATGTTTTGCAATGTTGTCCCTGGTGATAGGGAGCAAGCTGCTATGGCTAAAGGATGTGATCTGTGACTTTTGTCATCTGTGACTGTCCCTGGCTCATGCTGGGAGCAGCGCTGATGGCTTCTGAAGGGAGAGCCATCACCAGTTTACCATAGAAATGCCTGTTGGAGGGTGCCTAAAATGGAGAGAGAATGAACTAGAACATAAAGACTCTGTTTTGGGTCAGGGTTTCCATGTGCTGTAAGTTTTTAAAACTTGTCAGTGTAAACCTTTGTGTAACATGTTAGCTTTGTCACACACCTTGTCATCCATGTGTCATTTCCTTGTAAGTTTTTATTTTCGTATTTCTGAGAACAAATATTTCTTTTTTAAAAATTTCTAGCCTATAATAATTCTTTCCAGACTGTAGCTACCTATACTTTTAATTTTTCCCAGATAAGAATAATAATCCATTATTGATCAGAGTGTGAACTAAAACTATTCTATTATATATATATTAGCAATACTTAATATCAAGATTCTCAGATTCTTTTTAGCTAAATAAAGTATACCATTATTTCTTGCTCATTAGGAAATGGTATTAATTGGTCTCCAGCATGTGAGAAATAGGAAATCATACTGATGACTTTTTTTTTTAAGTAACAGCATTACTGAGGTATAATTCACATACCGTAAAATTCACCCTTTTAAATGCACAGCTCATTGATTTTTAGTGTGTTTACAGAGTTGTGCAACCATCGCCACTATCTAATTTCAGAACATTTCATCATCCCTCCAGATAACCCCACACCCATTAGCAATCACTCCTCTGCTCTCCCCCAGCCCCTGGTAAACACTAATCTTCTCTCTGTCTCTATGGATTTGCCTATTATGGACATTTCATATGAATGACAAGTTTTTAAAAAGTTACAATACGTGGCCTTCTGTGTCTGGCTTCCTTCTCTTAGCATAATGTTTTGAAGGTTCATCCATGGTGTAGCATGTATACATGTAGTAGGACTTTGTTCCTTTTTATGGCCAAATAATATTCCATTGTATGGATGTACCACATTTGTTTATCCATTCATCACTTGAGGGACATTTAGGTTCTTTCAATGTTGGGGCTGTTATGAATAATGCTGCTGTTAACATTCATGTACAAGTTTTTGTGTGGACATGTTTTCTATTCTCTTGGGTATATACTAGGAGTGGAATTGCTGGGTCATGTTAAGCTTATGTCTACCATTTTGAAAATGATGGACATTTGTAGAATGGGATAGTCAAAGCTAAAAGGAGTACAGCATCTGAAGGTAAACTGGGGGCATCAGTGAACCTTAACAACATCTAATTGTTTAATTATGCAAAAACCTAACAAGTGACTTAACTACCTGTTTTGTTATGTAGCTATAGAGTGTGCTAGTTAGCTATCAACAATAAACTCTAGCTAATGGGATCACGTGGGGAGAGGGGTGTAGATAGGCTTCGTTCGTTTTCTTTTTCTGTTTCCCATGAACCATGGCAGATGTACCATGGCTGGAATATCTGTTCATTAACTTAGAGTAATGAAATGAAACCACACTTTGTAAAATCTCAATATAGCCATTATAGCTATGCTTTAAAAATTAGGTCTGGGAGAGAGATCCAGTGTACTTCTGAATGACTGTAGCTTTTCAGGCAAGTCACTTACCATTTCTGTTCATTCTGTTTATGAAATGGATATGATGTATACAGATTCACTTCATCAGTCCTGTAAGATTTAAGACAATAATGTTTTAAAAATAATCATCACCTGAAAAACTCTAAGAACACAAAGTATGAAAACATACACATTTGAAATAGTTTTAAACTTAGACCATCAGTAAAATGGTTCTCCTAGTTCAATCAGCCTTGTTTAAATATCCTTTCTGGAAAAAAATTTCAAATGAAGCTTCCTATTACCTTTCCCCTCATGGGAAAAGTCTCTTTAAATGATCTATCCAGGAAGGAAATAAACAGAATACCAGTGTTAGCAGACTACTGAAAGCAAGCTGTAAATAAAATTCAGATGAAAAATTAATTATCCTTATCTATAAGCCCTTTACTTCTTTCTGATTACGTTGTCAATCCTAAAAGTTAAGGGCACCGAGTCCCCCCTTTACTCCAGTGTTTAAATGTCACCATAGAGAGAGTCAGACTACAAACGGAGGCTTGTGATGCCTTTCTTGACTCCATCTCAACCATTCACCCAAGGTCACAGCAACAGGCATAATATGGTGGAGGACGCGGCCCTCTGCTCAGGTTGGGGTGCCCATGGTAGTGGATGCCAGCACTGGTTTCCTGTTGTTGAGAAAGACAGCACAGTCACAGAGTGACGTGTGTATCTCTTTTGAGCTTGGCTCATAATTTACAGTGCCCCTCAAATTATTTCTAATTCCTAGAATTTGACTTTTAGGCATACTCTCCTGAATTTTCATCTCTGTTATATTAAATATGTTAATGTATGGTTTTGCTTTTATTGACATTTGGTATAAAAATTATGTCCATGAAAAAAATTTAAGCATGTTCAATAAATGCAATTTTAATGTACTCAGTAAAACTGATTGTGCCCTTATATTGGATGGTGAACACTCCCCAAAGCTAATTACTTAAAATCTATTAGAAATTTCTTGTATAATTATAAATTGCCTTAATAAAGCAGAAGACATAAAAAGGCAGTTTAATATCTAAGAAGTTTCCAAATTTAGAAAAAGCCATTCTTGTAAAAATTCCAGTTCTTAATTTGCTTTTAGCTTGGCCTTGGAGTTTAGAAACAGTGTCATGGAATTCAACACCTGGTTCCAAAGTTTGGAAACACTAAGCTTACTAGAACCTTTGATTTTTAATTTAATCCAAACTATTTCAGGATTGTTAAAGCTAATTTATAATGAAAGCTGGATACGCACTGATTCCTAGGATCATTAGAGAGTGCTGGATATGAATGAAATCTCTAAGCATAAAAAGCTTTGGGTATGTATACATCTAGATAGGTTTTAGAATATTTTGACATCTGGGATTTTACCAGATTAAAACATTTCTGAGAGTTCTGGACCAGGATGGTGACATAGGCTCCTGAACTCGCCTGCTCCACAGACACCAAATTTACAGCTACACACGGAACAGTTCCCTCAGAGAGAAGTTCAGAAACTAGCTGAGCAACTCTTACACATTGGGTGAACGAGAAAATGCCCATGTTGAAATGGATAAGACAGACTGAGACATACTGTCACCATAAATCTCACCCTTGGCACAGTGAGATACAATCAGGAGGGAACAGACAACTCCCAGCTTCTGCCTGAGGAGTGAAGGGTTTGGGCCCAACATCCAGTGCCCCAACTTTCACGTCTTCCACCTGAAGCTAGGTGTTTTGGCCCACCCCACCGCCAAAACACCTAGCTTTGAAAGCCAGCAGGGCTTGCATCCACAAGACCCACAAGTCTATAGCAAAGAAAGAAACAGTTCTAAATGGGCTTGCAAGGACTCACAGTGGCTCTCCCCCCAGGGCTCGGCACAAGGGCAGCAGACAGAAATGCCCATCTCCCGGCCTTTTACCTGAAAGATGCCCATTTGCTTATCTTAAAAGCTGCGGCCTGAGGGTCAGGCTTCTAATTTAGCACACTTCTAGAGGATGACTGTGATCTTCCCTGGGGACCAGGGAGGCTGGTGGCTCTGTCTCTGCATTCTCCCTCTTGCCCACTCGAGGTTGCTGGTGTCTTCCTGGAAGGAGCTTCGACACATCTCTAGTGCCCTGGCTTTTGTGGCTGTTACCCAGGGAGTGCACCGCTTGATTACTTGCCTCTGATGGCCAGCAAGCCTTGTGTTTGTGGATCCCACAGGGCTGTACAAAGAAACAGTTCCATCCCCCTATTGCTCAGCACAGAGGGAGCAGACAGAAACACCCATCTTCCAGTCTTTCCCTGGAAGGGTCTATCTGTATACTTGAAAAGCTGCCGCCTGAGGGTTCAGTTTCCAATCAGCCTGCATCTAGGTACTGACTGAGAATGTTCCCCTTGGAACACTGAGAGGTCTTAGCAGAACCTCAACTCCCGGGAGCCACTAAGAACAAAGAAGGAGGTTCAGACAGTCACAGAGTTTGAGAGATAACCAAGAGCTTGATGGGCTGAATCCTAGGTTCATCTCCTACACGAGACCACTCTGTCAAGACTGGGGACTTCCCTGGTGGTGCAGTGGTTAAGAATCCGCCTGCCAATGCAGGGGACACGGGTTCAATCCCTGGTCTGGGAAGATCCCACATGCCGTAGAGCAACTAAGCCCGTGAGCCACAACTACTGAGCCTGCGCTCTAGAGCCCACGAGCCACAACTACTGAGCCCGTGTGCTGCAACTACTGAGCCTGTGTGCCGCAACTACTGAGCCTGTGCCCTACAGCCCACGCGCCACAACTATTGAGCCCATGCACCACAACTGTTGAAGCCCATGCGCTCTAGGGCCCGCGTGCCACAATTACTGAAGCCCATGCGCCCTAGAGCCCACATGCCACAACTACTGAAGCCCACATGCTGCAACTACTGAAGCCTGTGTGCCTAGAGCCCATGCTCCACAACAAGAGAAGCCACTGCAATAAGAAGCCTGTGCACTGCAACGAAGAGTAGCCCCCGCTCACCACAACTAGAGAAAGCCTGCATGTAATGAAGACCCCCCCACACACAAAAAAAGACTGGGAGAGGTGGCTATTTTATCTAATGCACAGAAGCCAACACAGAGAGTCAAGGAAAATGAAGAAACAGAGGAATATGTTGCAAACAAAAAGATGAAACTCCAAAAACAGACCTTAATGAAATGGAGATAAATAAGTTCCAAATAATGGTCATAAAGATGCTCACCATGGTCAGAAGAGTAATGCATGAATAACCTGAGAATTTCAGCCAAAACATAGAAAATATAAGAAAGAATCAATCAGAAATCACAGAGCTGAAGAATACTAACTGAAAAACGTAATAGGGGGTTCAATGGCAGACCAGATCATGGGGAAGAAAGGAGCAGCAAACTCAAAAAGAGGGCAGTGGAATGCATCCAGAGGACAAAAAAAAAAAAAAAAAAGAATGAAGATAGCTTAAGGGAACTATGGGATACCATCAACCAGACTTGATACTTGCATTATAGAGGTTCCAGAAGGAGAAGAGAGAAAAAAGGGTCAGAAAGCTTATTCAAAGAAATAAAGGGTAAAATCTTTCCTAAGCAGGAATCCCAAAGGGTTCCAAATAAGATGAATTCAAAGAGCCCCACAAACTTTGCTGTACACTGGAAACTAACACAACATTGTAAATCAACTATACTCCAATAAAAATTTTTAGAAAAACAAAAAAACAAAGCCCCAGGGAATTCCCTGGCAGTCCAGTGGTTAAGACTCTGTGCTTACACTGCATGGGACACAGGTTCGATCCCTGGTCAGGGAACTAAGATCCCACAAGCCGCATGGCAGGGCCAAAAAAAAAAAGAGCCCCACACTGAGACACATTATAATTAAACTGTCAAAACAAGGAGAGAATCTTAAAAGCAGCAAGAGAAAAACATCTTGTTACGTACAAGAGAACCCCATAAGACTACCAGCAGATATTTTGCAGAACTTTTGCAGGCCAGAGAGGAGTGACACAATATATTACAAGTGCTGATATATTACCAAGAATACTCTACCTGGCCAAGTTGTTCTTCAGAGTGGAAGAAGGGATGGAGTTTTTCAGACAAGCAAAAGCTGAAGGAGTTCATCACTACCAGACCAGACTTACGAGGAATGTTAAAGGGACTTCTTCATGCTGAAATGAAAGGACACTATTTAGTAACAGGAAAACATACAGAAGCATAAATCTCACTAGCAAATGTAAATACAGGAGGTCCATGACTCGACTTAATGATTTTTCGATTTTATGATGGTGCAAAAGTGGTGTGCGTTCAGTAGAAACCATACGGTACTTCAAATTCTGACCTTTTCCTGGGCTACCGATATATGGTACGATACTCTCTTATCAGCCACATGATCACAAGGGTAAACAACTGACACACTTAAAACTGTTCTGTACCCATACAGTCATTCTGTTTTTTACTTTCAGTATTCCACAAATTACATGAGATATTCAACACTTTATTATAACATAGGCTTTGTGTTAGATGATTTTGCCCAACTGTAGGCTAATGTAAGTGTTGTGAGCACATTTAAGGTAGGCTAGGCTAAGCTATGATTTTCAGCAGGTTATGTGTTTTAAACGCATTTTCAAATTACAATATTTTCAACTTACGATGGATTTATCAGAATGTAACCCCATCATACATTGACCCATGGCCATGTCGGCCTGCTACTAAGAGGCATTCCTATTACAGATCAAGGAGGACTGGAGAAAGAAAGCACAGATCTGTACAGGGTTGCACTGCAGTTGTCAATCTGAGTGTTCTCAATTTGGTCATCATAAAAAAATAGGGAGAAGGATATTCCTGGACTCATTAATACTACCGTACCTTGTCACCTGGGGCCCAAAAGAGTTGGTGGAATCCAGAAACTTTTCAGTCTCTCTAAAGAGGATAGCGTTTGCCCATATGTTGAGAGAAAGCCCTTAAACAAAGAAGGTGAGAAACCTGGGACCAAAGCACCCAAGATTCAGTGTCTTGTTACTCCACATGTTGTGCAACACACACATTGGTGTATTGCTCTGAAGAAACACTGTACTAAGGAAAATAAGAAAGAGGCTGCAGAATATGCTATGCCTTTGGCCAAGAGAAAGAAGGAAGCCAAAGCAAAACGCCAGGAACAGACTGCCAAGAGATGGAGGCTGATGTCTCTGAGAGTTCTGACCTTTAAGTCTTGAGTCCAGTCAAAAATGCAATGTTCTAAGAGTAATGAATAAATAAGATCAGACATCAGAAGAAAATTGTATGGAACCACAAAAGACCCTGAATAGCCATAGCAATTTTGAAAAAGAAAAAGCTGGAGGCATCACTCTTCCTGATTTCAAACTATATTTCAAAGCTACAGTAATCAAAACCCTATGGTTTGGCATCAAAACAGACAATAAATAGATCAATGGAACAGAATATAGAGCACAGAAACAAACTCATGCACATATGGTCAATTAATTTATGACAAAGGAGCCAAGAATACACAGTGGGAAAAGGATGGGTGGGAAAACTGGACAGCCGCATGCAAAAGAATAAAACTGGACAACTATGCTACACCACACATAAAAATCAACTAAAAATGGATTAAAGACTTGAACTTAAGACCTGAAACCATAAAACTCCTAGAAGGGAACAAAGGTAAGCCCCTTGACACCAGTCTTGGCAATGATTTTTTAGATTTGACCGTAAAAACACAGGCAACAAAAACAAAAACAAACAAGTAGGACTACATCAAACTAAAAAGCTTCTGCACAGCAAAAGAAACCATCAACAAAATGAAAAGGCAACCTACAGAATGGGAGAAAATATTTGCAAATCTTATATTTGATAAGGGGTTAATATTTTAAAACTATAAAGAACTCATTCAACTCAATAGCAAAATTCAAACAATATGATTTAAAAATGGGCAGAGGAACTGAATATTTTTCCAAACAAGATATACAATGGCCAACAGGTACATGGAAAAGTGCTTAACATCACTAATCATCAGGGAAATGCAAATCAAAACGACAGTGAGATACCCCAATACATCTGTTAGAATGGTAATCATCAAAAAGACAAAGGATATCAAGTGTTGGTAAGGATGTAGAGAAAAGGGAACACTGCACACTGTTGGTGGGAATGTAAATTGTTGCAGCCACTATGGAAACCAGTATGGAAGTTCCTCAAAAAATTTAAAAAAGAACTACCATATGATTCAGCAATCCCACTTCTAGGTATATATCCAAAGGAAATGCAAACAGGATATTGAACAGATATCTGCACTCCCATGTTCATTGCTACATTATTCACAATAGCCAAGGTATGGAACCTAAGTGTCCATCAATGGATGAAGGAATAAAGAAGGTGTAGTATATACATACAGTGGAATATTATTCAGCCATGAGAAAGAAGGAAACCCTGCCATTTGCAACATGGTTGGACCTTGAGAGCATTGTGCTAAATGAAATAAGCCAGACAGAGAAAGACAAATACTGCATAGTATCACTTATATGTGGAACCTGGAAAAAAAAAAAAAAAGTCAAACACATAGAAACAGAAAGAGTGGTTGCCAGGGCCTCAGTGAGGGGCGGGATGGGAAGTGGGGAGAGGTTCATAAAAGGGTACAAAAACTTTAAAGCTGAATAAGGTCTGAGGAGCTAATGTAAAACATGGTGAAATGGTGGCTATTGTTGATAACACTATATTCTATTGTATAACTGAAATTAGCGGAGTATAACACTTAAATGTTCTTATCAAAAAAAGAAAAAGAAAAAATGTGTGAGGTGATTGATGTGTTAGTTAACTAGATGGGAAGTATTCTTCCACAATATATACATATATCAAATCATCACAATGTACACTTTAAATAGTTTTATATACCTCAATGAAGCTAAATTTTCAAAATTTTAATTAAAAAAATTTAACACATTGAAAGCTTCTAAGAATTTTATTCTGTTTATTCTCCCTCAAGTCCATTTCTCCTCTATTTCAGGTAATTCATTACATTTCACTCAAGCAGGACCTTTTTCAGTAGCTTTGACTTCTCCTCCCCACATATGATTAATTACCAAATGCTGTCCACTCTACTCCAAAGGTCCCAGAATCCCTTTCCATTTCTACTGCTCAGACTCCAGTTCAGACTTTCACATTTGGCCTGGACTGTAATACCCTCCTAATTGGTTCCTCATCCTAATGATAAAACAGAACTGTAATTCGGTGAATACATTTTGAGTACTTACACACCAAGTGTTGCTTTATATAAGAAAACAAGGTAGCTTTATTAGCCATATTTCAGAGATAGAAAAACCAAGCATTAAAAATATTCATAAAACTGGCCCAAAGTCTCAAAGCTAGTGAGTGTTAAGGTTAAACCCAGGTTTTATTTTAAAACCTATGCATGTGCATTGCAATATAGTCACAGAAAGTTTCACACATTAACTTTAAAAACTGATGAAAAGGGACTTCCCTGGTGGCACAGTGGTTAAGAATCCGCCTGCCAATGCAGGGAACACGGGTTCGAGCCCTGGTCTGGGAAGATCCCACATGCTGCAGAGCAACTAAGCCCGTGCGCCACAACTACTGAGCCTGCGCTCTAGAGTCTGCGAGCCACAGCTACTGAAGCCCGTGTGCCTAGAGCCTGTGCTCCGCCACAAGAGAAGCCACCGCAATGAGAAGCCCATGCACCACAACGAAGAACAGCCCCCGCTCGCTGCAACTAGAGAAAGCCTGCATGCAGCAACGAAGACCCAACACAGCCAAAAATAAATAAATAAATAAATAAAAATAAATAAATAAAAAAAAGAATACAACGTTGAAATATCTTCAGAAATAAGAAAATATTCAGTGACTTAGATTTCAGAAAGTGCCAAAAACAGCTTCTCAAAAGAAGGCTGAAATTAGATTAGCTACAACCAAAGATAGTTAGTGAACTGGAAGAGAGGTCAGAAAAATTTATCCAGAATGCAGCACAGAGAGACAAAAAAAATGGAAAATACAGAAGACTAAAGATATTGTCAAGTAAGATGATAACAAATTCTATGTTTCATTTGAGTACCAAAAGAAGAGAAAAAGCATGTCCCAGAGGCAATATTTGAAGAGATAATGGTTAAAAAGTTTCCAAAACTGATGAAAGGCACAAATCCACAGATTCAAAAAGTTCAACTCATTCAAAGCAGAGCAAATAAACATAAATTCACATCTATACACAGCACAGTGAAACGGCAGAAAAGCCAACACAAGAGGAAAACCTTAAAAGTAGTCAGAGTAAAAAAAAGTGTAAAGGAATAACAGTTAAGATTGCTACTGTTGAGAAGTCATCAGTCAATGGAAGCTAGAAGAACACCTGCAGTATTGCCAAAAACCACTCCCACCCTAGAATAATACATTCAGTAAAAATAATGTCATTTAAAATATTAGAATAAAATAGATATTTTTTTTTATATAAATTAAAACTGTACCACCAGCAGACCTTCATTAATGGAAATGTTAAGGGATGTACTTCAGGTAGAAGGTAAATGAATGATCTAGCCAGAGATGCTGAGATTCAAGAAATGTAGAGTGAAAAAAGAGGCAACTATTTGGATAAAATAAATGAACACTGATTGTATAAAACAATAATAATGTCTTGAGTAGGTGTTAAAATATGTAAAATTAAAATATACAGTAACTACAGTTGGGATGGTATAAATGGAGTTAAAGTTTTCCAAAGGCATCGCATTATTCAGGAGGAAGGTAAAAATAATGATTAAATTCTGAAAGTATAATGTTAATAATACATGTTGTAATTTCTAAAATAACCAATAAAAATGTAACTAACAAAAATAGGGTATAATGACTTCCAAATTAGGAGAGGACAAAAAGAGGAATGAGAAAAATTCAAAAGAAGGCATGAAAAGACGGGAAAGAAACAAGAAACAGATAGTAAAAAGAGAAAGTGTAAGATTAGATGTTAAATTTAAGCCCAAATATAGCAATTATTACATTAAATGTAATGGACTAAATACCCTAGTTAGAAGATAAATATGCCAGGCTAGATAAGAAAACAACACTCAGTTACACGCTGTTTATAAGAGACCATCTGAAGCATGAGGGCACCAAGAGGTTCAAAATAAAAACTATAGACACAGTTTACCCTCCTGGTGAACTCTACCAAAAATTTAAGGAGGAAATAATTTCAATGTTATCATATTCTTTCAGTTAATAGAAAAGAGTGTACTCCCCAACTCTTGGGGTTAGTGTAACTTTGATACCTAAACCATACAAAGTCAGCAGAAAAAAGAGAAAGTTACAGGCCAATCTCACTTAATAATATAGTTGCAAAAATCCTAAACAAAAATATTGACAAACTAAGTGCAGCAATATTTTAAAAGATAATCCGTCCAAGTTGGATTTATACCAAGAATGCAAGGTTGTTTAGCATTGGAGAATTGATCAGTGTAATTTGCCATATTAACAAACATAAGGAGAAAAAAAATCAACCATTTCAGTACACGCAGAAAATGTCTTTGATAAAATTTAACCACCATTCATGAAAAAGATAAGTTTAGTAATCCAGAAAGAGAACTTCCTTAATATAGTAAAGCGTGTCTAAAGAACAAAAAACAATGAACATCATACTTAGTGGCAAAAATATTAACATTTTCCCTTAGAGAAGAAGAGTAGCACAAGAACGCCTATTACCAATGTTTTTATTGAACGTTGTACTAAATGTCCTAGCCAGCTCTGTAAGGCGAGAAAAAGACACAGAAGTTACAAGGATGGGAAAGGAAGAAACAAAACTCATTATCCGCAGGTAACTGTCTACAAAGAAAATCCAAAGAATCCACATACACCATATTTTATCAGTTTAAAGACACATTAAATACATTTAACATCTCTGTGGGTGGGCTACATCTCACAGTAGATGAGTCAGAATTAAGTTGGAAGCCTTCTGGCTTAATCTGTTCAGACTGCTATAACAAACCACCACAGACTGGGTGGCTTATAAACAACAAACATTTATTTCTCACAGTTCTGGAGGCTGGAGGTCCAACAACAAGACAGCAGCATCGTCACGTTCTGGTGAGGGCCCTCTTCCTGTTTCACAGCTGGGAACTTCTCACTGTGTCCTCACATGGTGAAAGGGGTGAGGGATCTCATGGGGTCTCTCTTAATAAGAACACTAATCCCACTCGTTAGGGCTCTATCCTCATGACTTAGAACGTCCCAAAGGCTCCACCTCCTAATACTATCATCTTTAGGGGTTAAGTTTTCAGCATATGAGTTTTGGGAGGAAACAAACCTTCAGACCATAGCACTTTCTTAAGACCTACGTGGGAAAAGAATCCAAAAAAAGAGTGGATATATGTATAACTCATTCACTTTGCTATACAGCAGAAACTAACACAACATTGTAAAAAAAAACTATACTCCAATAAAAATTTTTAAAAAATAGCATGGGGCTTCCCTGGTGGCGCAGTGGTTGGGAGTCCGCCTGCCGAGGCGGGGGACGCGGGATCGTGCCCCGGTGCGGGAGGATCCCACATGCCGCGGAGCGGCTGGGCCCGTGAGCCATGGCTGCTGAGCCTGCGCGTCCGGAGCCTGTGCTCCGCAGCGGGAAAGGCCACAGCAGTGAGAGGCCTGCGTACAGCATAAAAAAAA
>NW_006777895.1:3066519-3072258 GCF_000442215.2 Lipotes vexillifer | reverse complement strand
AAAAAAAAAAAAAAAAAAAAAAAAAAAAAAGCATGTAAATGTATATCTCATAATTGACGGTATATTGAAATACAGTAAATTGTTAGATTTTTATGACAGTTTATATAAAAGCAAGGTTGTTTGATGCAGTCAATACATAAAAAACTTTTATATTTAAGTATACTAGCAAAAAATAGCAAATGAATTTTAAAGTAAGAATTATTGTTAACTGTTAGATAAAACCATGGTATTAAGGTTATAAAAGAAAATGTTATTTAGAGATAAAGTATTTAGGAGTCAAATATCATGATAGCAGAATTTTTAAAAAAATTTCAGCAAAGGAAAAAATAAACCAAATATAGCAAAATGTTAAATTACTATTAAATCCTGGTGATGGATATATGAGAGTTCAAATTATTCACTCTGATTTCATGTATGTTTGAAAAATTTTATAAGTTAAAAACTTTGAGAAACATTAATGAAATACTTAAGTGGAGAATTATACCATGTTCTTAGATTGAAGGGTCAATACTGTAAAGATGCCCATTCTATTTCATGAAGTCCCAGTAAAAAATTCCAATAGGTTTTAGTTTTTAAATAGGACTTGATGAATTGATTCCAAAATTTTTATATGAAAATGCTAAGGATCAAGAATAGAAGGGCTTGTTTTACCAGATATCAAAGAAATAATACAACATGATACTGACACAGAGATTGACAGGTAGACCAGTGGCACAAGAACAGAGAGCCCAGGAAGCAGAGACTCTGTAATGGCAGTGTGAGCAGCTAAGGAAACCTCTCCCCCACAGAAAGAGATCTATTAAATTAGTCAAGGGTAGCAAAGGCAATCATTCAAATGTCTAAAGATTGATCAAAAGACTTACAACAAATTGAGAAGCCTTTTATTCAACAAAATCTAAGGATTCTCAGTAAGAACAATGGGAGGCCACTGTATTAGAGTTAGAACTAGAGCCTGCACCCATCCCCTGACAGAAGTGCCTTCCAGAAAGACCTGTTCCACTGGGGGACAGTGGAACGAACACGTTGTATGTCACACACCACACACTTTTTTACCCTACAACTAGAAAACATTTTTATTTTGTATTGATGAAATCACTAGAAAACTCAATCCTGCACTTGACCATGGAGCAAACCTCAATAAATTTTAGAAAGCAGATGTTTATCTAGGCCATATTCTCAGGTCATAATCCAATAAAATTAGGAGGAAACAATTTTAAAATGCCAAACAAACTCTTAACTATCAGAAAATTGCACAGTCTCCCTTGAATCAAAGAGAAACTGAAAGCAAATTACAGTCTAGAGATTAATGAAAAAGAATATTTCATGCTAATATGTGTAGGGTGCAGTTAAAGTTACAATCAGGGGAAAATATATAACTTTAAATGTCTTTATTGTTAAGCAAGACTAAAAACAATGAAACCCAGTGCTAGCTTTAATTAAGAAATTAGGAAAATAACAAAAATAAACAAAAAGTAGAAAAGGATGCAAATTAAAGATAAGCTGAAGTTAATGAAAAATGTTTTAAAAACCGACATAACAAAATAAAAATAAACAATAGAAAGGATAAACAAATACCAATGTTGTTATTTGAAAATGTCAATAAAAACTGGGTAACACCTAGAGAAACCCAATTAAGAAAGAGAGAGCAATGGTTTGTTATTTAATAAATGGTATAGTATAACTATCACTGAGGAGGATGTTGGACCGCCCTCTGGACTCTGACCCTCCGTGACAGGCTGCATCCCCTGTACGGACACCATTCCTCTGAAATTCTTTCCCATCGGCTCATTCTTTCCATGTACATAAATCCACTTTGCTACATAGTCATATTCTTAATCCTCTTCTCTCAAATCTCCCCTGGCCCTCTGTTCACAATTAATCACTCTCTCATTTGTACTCTCCTACCTCATGGAGACAGCTGATTATATAACTGCAAACAGTTTGCCCTGTATGAGAATGAGTTTCAATCCCATGACCTTGGGAAAGGAAGGTACTGTAACCAGCCGTTTCCTTCTTCCCCATCCAAGTCCCAGGCACTCAGATTAAATGAATTCAATATAGTCCTTACTGGTCAGGAAGGACTGGGCATCTTTATGATGTGGAGATTGTCAGTATATTCTTATTCCTGAAAGGCATCAGAGAACATTTATGACCTAAATTTTGTCTATTAATTAGCTAAGAACAAACCTAGACAGAACTGGAAGACTGTTTACTCCTTTCTCCAGTCTTCTATAAAGTAATGTACTCAAGCCACCCCAGCAATCTAAGTTTGCTATAAGATCCTATAGAAAATGAATCCCAGCATCTCTCAACATTATAGCATAAAGTTATTATATATGTTATGGCTGTGGTCCCTGCTAGCAGCCTTCAACTCATAAATTCTGAACCAGATTATTACTTTTACGTTGCTTCAACTTAATTTGATGGTTGAAAAAAGAAACAAAACCAAAAACTCAGAGGAATAACTAGTAATCGCATTTCATCCAGAATAAAAGGCTAGCCAAGGAAGATATCCCAAGGTTCTCTTCATATCTGAAAAGAAATAAGCCACATTAAAAAAAAAAAGATAAAACATTTAATAAGTTTTTTTTTTTACAATTTCAGTACAAATTATCACTTCAAATAAACATTAGGGTTTTTATTCATTGCTAGTCATCCAGTAAGATCCAATAAGTAATTTCTGCAGTCCTTTCTAATAGAATTACTTCATTATAAAAAAATGTTTTAATACATTACCTTGCTTATACACACAGGTCAGGAGAATTTTAAGTGTCGGGAACTTCAACAACTTTAAACTTTTACAGGACTTTCTTGGGCAGATGTCCTTGTTTCAATAATTTACTGGAACAAATTTTTTTTAATTGGCAAGAAGTCCAGGAAGATTATACTGTAAGAAGAGAATCTAACTGGGGTCAGGGAGACAATGCCGAATTGTAAAGTCTGTGCCTAAAATACTGTGGTGAACTATAACACCTTACACAACAGTAATGAAATAAACTGCAAGGTCACAATAAAAAGGCTGGTGTGGGAACATCAAAGAAAGACTAAAAATAAAAACCATGGAATGAAATCCCCAGGATGGCAGCTGCTCATTGTCGAGATTATTCAACCAACTCTACTGCTAACCTAGGAAAGATACCCACTGTTAAGCACTGATTTAAAAAATAAGGCAATTCCACTTGTCCTTCTTTTTTTTAAGAAAAAGTGAATGTTAGTACAAGAACCTTACACACTATCAACTCAAAATCCAGTCTCTGTTATTCATTAAACCTCAACAGCCGTGAGCAAATAATATTCATTTCTTAATGTTAAACTACTTATAATTTTTCCTGTGACCTGCCTCAATACAGTTCTGTGTGTTAATACTTACTGTCAGATTCTTAAGAACTATTTGTGTGATGAACACCTATCTTAAATGAAATTCTGTTCTGTGTACCATTTATTGGCTATTCGCTATCCAGAACAAAGGAGAAACCTGAAAATTAAGCACTGGAAGGAACTTTTGTGGTGCTTACTTTCCCCCTGCTTTTCTGACTCACTGTTACATAGATATGCCTTCAAATTCACCTCCTTTTTAGTAGGAAAAGAGGTTATGGAGAAAAGAGTGTTTAAATTAAGAAATCTTCGATTCCGGGCTTCCCTGGTGGCGCAGTGGTTGAGAGTCCGCCTGCCGATGCAGGGGCCGCGGGTTCGTGCCCCGGTCCGGGAAGCTCCCCCATGCCGGGGAGCGGCTGGGCCCGTGAGCCGTGGCCGCTGAGCCTGCGCGTCCGGAGCCTGTGCTCCGCAACGGGAGAGGCCACAGCAGTGAGAGGCCCGCGTACCGCAAAAAAAAAAAAAAAAAAAGAAAGAAAGAAATCTTCGATTCCATTCCCAAATATGCCCTTTAGAAGTGACGCGAATCCTGGTAAATGATTTACCTTTCCAGAGCCTCTTACCCATCTTGCTTCCTTTCTCCTCCTAACGTTTTCAAGGATCACGCTGTTTACTTCTTGCATTTCTCAGAGAGGTAAAAATGATACAAAGCATGTAAGTGCTAGAGAAGGTGTCCTAATCAGCTAAGGCTAAAAACACCATCTTTTACTACTGGTTAACTACTCGTATTATCTATTTATCTCTATGGGTCACTAATATCTTTTTCTTTTATTAGTTTTCAGATGAAATGAGATACAGTTTTGTTTTTGTATAATCTGTAATGTATCTTGATAGTGGCAATGAGAGTTAATTCTGAAATCCCAGAGGTCTGATCAGTAAAAGGAGCCTGCCATCCTAACCATTAGCTTTGAGTACAGGAATTCGCTGGTCACATTAGGGATAACACAGAACCACTGCTGTATGATTCTATGACATGAAAGACTCCTAAACATAGTATGTGGCACACTAAGATTTTGCCAGTAAATTTCTTAGCAAAATTATGATATCTGCTCCAAATGAGTTCTAGGCCTTATAACATTCTTTTAAAAATGTAAAGCAGTATGGTGATGTCTTTTTTAAAGACTGAATAGGTAAGAAGTGGTGTTGGAAATGTACAGGAAAAAAAAAAAACCTAATAAAAATGTAGATAAGCTAACTCAGAATATCCTGAGGTTTCTTATATATGGGGACATGTGGTAACTTTCCTTCCTGAAGCCACAGCTAGGTAGACCAGACTAAAACAGATATTCTTCAAATTATAATAATGAAAATCAGTACTCGTATGTATCAGTATGAGTTTTCACATTTTGTGCTTTTTCTGAATATGGAATATAAGAAGAAAAAGAAAGCCATGAGGTTTTATTTAATAGGGAATAGAGAGTGTGTAAAAACTGGTAGCACACCAGAGCTCAGGACTGTAGCAACTTACGGGACATGCAAAGTCTAAGACATGGTACAGGAGACTTAGGCAGTTGGAGCTCAGGTGAAGCTAATGGTATATGCTCCGGAACCAAAGCAGGGAATGACACCACCTCCCCCAGGACGCACACATAATCACGGCTAATATACACGTACATAAATAAACACAAGGGCTCCCAGGAATGTACAGTCTAATCTTTTGGTTGACCTATTTGCTGCTTCCTACTCTGATATCTTTTTTAACCTGGTGTCAGCGGCCAGGTACAGCTCCTAATGGTCCCAACCACCTTTTAGTGGAATCCTTACATTATGCATCAACCTTCAGGTGGGTCACCAAAAAGTTATTCCAAATCTGTAAAATACAAACAATATTAAAAAAAAAAACTCACCACATACAAACATAACTCGAACAACCGTTTAAAATTCAATGGGAGGGAACCTCTTGAGCATTATCGGCTAGATTCTCTTTCCTAAAATCCGTATACTGAACCTACCCGGAGGTTTCTCACACCCTGAGAGGAAACTTAACATGCACAAGTCTGGAATAAAACATATTTTGGTGGCTGAATAATAATCTTACTGAATAAGAGACACAATTTTTGTAAACTACACAAGAGTATCAATGTTTTTTCAGTGTGCCTTTAACTAGACGTCTCTTTCAACTGGGGAGTTGAGACCAATGGGCTTTCCCCTGTTAAGGTGAGGCCAGGGGGAGAAGGCACACATCCTGTGGGAGAGCTGCTGTCGGACTTTCCCAGTCATGTTTTCGCCAGTGGGTCAAACACCTGCAGCACCGTCCTCTTGTCCTTGTCACTGGTTGTCACCCAGGGACCGAAGTCTTTTTCTCTGCGCTCCAATGGCGGCTCCTGGGCAGGTGAGGCACTGACTTGCTGGGGAGCTGCGTGTGCT
>NW_006777895.1:3064493-3066451 GCF_000442215.2 Lipotes vexillifer | reverse complement strand
TGTGGCCTTCCGAGGTTCCTGTTCCCCGAGTCCAGGGGGTCAGGGCTCTTGGGAAGCCAGGAGTTATTCAACAGGTTACGGTGGTGGAGAAGGCTCCAGAAGGGGTCCTGATAATCATCGAGGAGGGGGGCGGCCTCCGACTTCGTGTCCTTGGTGCCATCAGCCTCAGGGCTTGCAGGTGATGAAGGGCCAAGGAAAGCCGGCTGGGGGAAGAGCGCGCCCCCAGCAGGCAGGGGTGCGGGGGGACAGTCGCTGCTGGGGCTGCTGCAGGGGGGCCCCCGGAGAAGCTGGCAGTTGCTCTGCAGCACCTGCAGGTGCAAGGCCGCCGGCGCCGACTTCTTCCTCCGCGGGGGCACCTGGGGCACGAGGGGCGGGGCCTCCGGAGGGGGCGGGGCCTCGTCCGGCGCTGGCTTCCCGGAGGCAGCAGCACCTTTCCCGGGCTGAAGTGTTCTCGGTTTGGGAACTGGAGGGACTGTCGCTAGAGGAGGGGTGTCAAGGTTCGTCTCCGGGGGCCCGATTGTAAAATGGACGGCTTGATGCCCAAACTGTTCTTCTGGTGGCGCGGGCTAAGAAAAGGCACGACAAAGAGCGTCAATAAGCAGCCCGCCCCCGGGAGCTGGGAATCAGAGCACACAGACGCTGTCCACAGGCGAACAGAGGGACAAGCGGACATTCTAGCAAATTCGGGATTTGAGAATGTCTGGGATGCGGGAGTGTGACCAGGCAGGAAGGAGCATGGGAGAAACACACGTATCAAGGAGGACCAGCAGGTCCGATGAAATATGAGTGGGAGCTTTCAAACCAGGGCCACCGTGAATAATCTGAAACAAGTTTCTGTTACCTAGGAAACGGGGTGATGCTCTTCCTTTATTAACAGCGAACCTCTCTGAAAACTTTTCTTCGAGGCCGCAGCTTTGATAATTCAGTCTGTACCACACTAAGGTAAAGCAGCTTATGTCACGGCATTAAGCTAATAGAAGGACTAATGGGTATACTTGCTCCTTGAATCTTTGATATTTAAATGTAGAATATGGAAAATTTCATACAGGAACTTCACTTCCTTGGTTCTGATTCAAAAGGATCACAAAGAAAACAACTGCATGAGGCCAGAGGAAGCTTTTGTACACACACGGCTGTCTGTCGGTAGCTTAAGCATCCGCATTTCAGTATTTCCACTGGTTCTTTAGAAAACTAGCTGCAAACACAACCCTCTCTCCGACGGCCTTTTACTGCAGCTCCTGTGCAGTGGGTGGGGAAACTGAATCCATTCCTACCCCTGGCTTTGAAGACAAAGCGAGAATAGAGAAGAGGAGGAAAGAGGTGTGTTGTGTAAGGAGGCGTGGAAAATAGGCAGATGAATGTGCAGACGTGGGACAGCGAGCAACCCAGAAAACACAAAGCAGGCTCTGTAAGAACTACGCGCCCAAACCACGCTCATGCTTTCTACAGATGGAAAAGCAGCCATTCTGTAATGACCAGCCAAGGGATTACCGGGTGTCCGTGACTAGCACACTGGGCTCAAACGGGAGATCCAGATGCCTCTAGAGGTGCCAGTCTTTGGGCTGCTACTGTCCTGACAAACTCATGTCTTTGAAGCAGCAAGCAAGGCTGAGAAGCTTGAGAGCGAGAGCAAAAAACAATCTGCAAGAAAAGTGGCAAGAAAAGCTGTCGAGCCTCCACGGTCCGGGGCCGCACAAGCGCTTGTCAACATGGCCAATCCAGGAACCAGTGATTGTTTTTCTAATGCAAATAAAGAACTGTACAAGTCAAACCGTGGGCATAGGACACAGACCACACACGAATGGGAATCACTGGGACACTTGGAATACAGCATCCCACGGTGGTTCGGTTTGGGAACTGAAATGGAACATTTGGGCAGTGTGATACCGCCAAGCTGTTCCTGTCTTGGTGAGAAATTCCCAGTGTTTCTGCTCAGCTTGAGCCAAGAAGCAGCAGGA
>NW_006777895.1:3054869-3064341 GCF_000442215.2 Lipotes vexillifer | reverse complement strand
AGGAATGCGAAGAAGAAAGCGACTGCTGGGCATTTTCCTCAAGGATGGGGCTGTGTCTGGGACTCACGAACATGTATAAAGAGACCAGACCCATCGGAAACGCAATTCTTATCTAACAAGACATCTGAGCAACCCAGGAGCAACAGGCTTGTGCAACCAGGTTCTTACCTTTCCTGTCCTCCTCAAGGTTGGCTTCTTGATGGCAGGAACTCTGGGTGCGGGCCGACGGGGCAGGAGTGGGGCCACCCCCGCTGTGGGCTCTGGTTTGGAAGATCCCTGGTCCGTCAAGGCTGTGGCATTTAGGGCTTCTCCTGGGGCGCCTGAAACATACAATTGCACGGCTAAAGTGTAAAGGACAAGGCATCGAATTATCCTCATTCTAAGGATAATTTACTAATGCAATGTATTTCTTTGCTATCTAAAAATAAATCTTTCAAGGTTGTCAGGACCAACCAGCTAGGTTTGGCCCCCAGCTTCTCATTCCCACCTTCTCAACAGGGATGGTGATGTAGGGTCTGTGGAGGGGAGGAGCAGTGATGCCCTGACATCACGTGCAAAGTTTAACGTGTCCCTGTGTTTCTCAGGGTAGATGATGCAAAACTCAAAATCTCAGCAGGGCCCATGACCAAGAAAATGTTAAGTTGGGACCCTGGGTAGATTTCAAACCTCAAACCTCTGCATCTATAGACTTTAAAAAAAACCCAACAAAACCTTTACTGCAATATAATTCACATACCGTAAAATCTACGCTTTTTAAGGATATAATTTGGTGGTTATTAGTGTAGTCACAAAGTTGTACGACTATCACCACTATCTAATCACCGGAATATCTTCCATCACCCCAAAAAGAAACCCCACACATTCCCATAGCAGTCACTCCCCACACCCTCCTCTCTCCAGCCTCTGGAAACCACTCTAACTTTCTCTCTGTATAGATTTGACTACTCTGGACACTGCACATAAATGGAATCACACAATACGTGTGGCCTTTTGTGTTTGGTTCCTTTCCCTTAGTGCACACTATTTTCATGATTCACCCATGATACAGCATGTGTTAGGACTTCATTCTTTTTATGGCTGAATAATATTCCATGGTATGGATATACCCCATTTTATCCATTCACCAGTTGATGGACACTTGGGTTGTCACATCCATACAATTTGAGTTATTTTTTTTAATAAGAAAGAAACCACAGTGTTATCCTACAACAGTGTTTCTCAATCTCTTAATCCATGCCCTCCTTAAATGTTGTTTGGGAATTCCAAATAAACTAAATACCTGCACTATAAGCAAATCAGGCAACTGTAACTGCACCTGGCTTTTCAGAGGGCATAATTTTCCCTCTGCAAAAGAGATTCTAGTATAAAATCGCAACAAAAAAACCAAAAAATGTTAATAACCAGTGATTTTGAGGGCACAGAGGAGATTCCAAGTTAAAACATGGTTAACATGGGTTAGGTGAAGTGACAGCAACAAAAAATTAACAGGCAGTACGGCAGAGAAGAGGTCCCTGCCTGACAGTGTCCCTGCCTGAAAGAATCTGCAATTGCTGGCAATTTAAAAAAACAGATGTTTTGCCCTGAAAGAGGACTCCTACCTACCTATCTCTGCAGAATGAGTTAGTGCCTGGAGCACCAACCTCTTCTAAAACTCGTTTTTGTTTATTTCAGTCTCTCCTTGTTTATTTCAGTCTCTCCCTTAAGTGCTGCCTAATAATCTTGGGATTATTTTTACGTACTTAGTGAATTTTAAATATATAGTTTTAAATGGACAATAAGTCTTAGTAGCTGAATTTTATAAAATGTTGCAAAAGGGTACTTTCATTGAATACTGCCTCCAGAAAAAAGAGTGTTTTTCTCTTCGAGGCCCCTTTTAGTAGGAAGACGCAAAGAAAAGCAGAATTGGCAGGAGAGCCCCAGGGGAACACCCACCTCCTCTGGCTTCCAGGAGACATCGGATTGCTGCTTCCGCCTCCTGAGCGTTGGTAGTTTTGATCTGCTTGACGTTATAAGGCTTACTTATCCCAGTCCTAGCTTTGGGCTTGAGGACAAAATCAGGAAAACAAGCATATTAGCACAGGTAGGAAACAGCGTCACCTGGTGAGTTCTCTGCCTACCGATCTGTACGGGAGCGCGAAGCTGACAGAGCTCCTCCAGACGGTGATTAAAACACTTCAATCCAAACGGCGTCCCTCAAGCCTCTTCCCCCGGCCCAGCGCTCATATATCAAGCGTGGGGGGAACACAATAAAGTGTGGACAACCCTCGTCTCCTAAACTGGATGATTCCAGGATTTTGCAACGTGAACAAACCATCCTCTATCTTTATTTCAAAAACCAGGTAAAAGCCAGAAAACACAGTCAGAAGCTACTCCTTCCACGGTCCAGCGGAGTCATTAAAACACTTTTCCAGCTGTTTTCTCAAAAGTGCTCTACCCCTTCGCTTTTCTGCCTCCTAACTGAGACCTCTGGGTCGCCTTTGAGAACCTGCTTTCATTACTACAAACCACTGAGGTCGAGTCAACCCGTGGCCATCGGCTGGCCCAGCTCCACACACTCTCCTGGGACACATTAGCTTCCACCCAGCCCCCTGCTGCACCTCCCCCCTCCCTCACCTCTAGTCCACTGACCTTCACCTACTGTCTTCTTTAGGGCTCAAAGCCATCCTCCAGAACTCCCCGCCTCCAAAACTCTACACGACTGTTATGATTACTAATGTCCCTACTGCGTTATTTAGGCCCCATTAGATCTCTTTTTAGCCTCTTCTCTCAAGACAACTGATCTGAACTTCTCTTATTTCCCCTTCTGTCAGCCCCTGCTCTATACACCAAGGTCAAAGGCAAGCATCAGAGGGGAGAGAAGCAGGTGGGTCTGGAAACCAACAGTCCCTCCCTGAAGGGGCACTTGGGGGTTTTCATCAAACGTGATTTTCTCTCTCATGCTCTGTACGACCGTTTAAAAACCCTATAAAGGGCCTGGTACTAAGTTACGGGGTTTGGGGACGAATGGTGGACAGGCAGAGGGTTAAAGAGACAGACATATATACATTCACTGAAAAGAGGTGATCCTGCATAATGTTAGGGGCTGAGGGCCCTAACAAATCTCTTGGGTTTGAAATGCTGACCCATTTCGCTATGATCTGAATACAGGAGAACTCACTGCTTGCTGAGGTGCTCCTGGCAGAAGTTTTGCTGTCTGCAAAATCGAATACTGCCCGTGGGTGCCAGAGGAGATGGACACATCCGAGGCTGACTTTTTCACCATTAGACCAGCTGTAAAGACCAAGGAGAGCAGAGTCTCAATCTCAGTGAAGTCGCAGCTGCTTCTATGCAAATTCCCAGCCAACTGAGAGCAAGGTCACAGTTAGGGTCTGAGTACATCCATGGCCTTTGGGGATTCAGAGGCGCTACTGAGTTTCTCTTGTGATTCTCTAATAACTTGGGCTTATTAATGTAGATTCTCTGGAGGAGCACTGTTTGAATGAAAATTTTAATCTAACTTCCTGGGGGAGTTAAATCTGATATAAACTCTGATCAATCATTTTTAAGTGGTTTAAAATACACTACTATTATTAGGACCAAATTTTTAAACTACTTTGTGGGCAAAATCTAACAAAAAAAATCCCAAAGCAGGGGAATAAGCTAGATTAAATAATACCTGCAGCCATTAACACGTCATGTTTTAGAACAACAGTTAATACAGAGACATTAGATGAAACACAAATGACCAAACAAAACGTACACTAATTCTGTTAAAAAAAAAAAAAAAAAAAGAAAAAGAAAAATTGTGTATAGAGGACTTCCCTGGTGGTGCAGTGGTTGACAGTCTGCCTGCCAATGCAGGGGACACGGGTTCGAGCCCTGCTCCGGAAGATCCCACATGCCGCAGAGCAACGAAGCCCATGCGCCACAACTACTGAGCCTGCGCTCTAGAGCCTGCGAGCCACAACTACTGAGCCCGCGCGTCTAGAGCCTGTGCTCCGCAACAAGAGAAGCCACCGCAATGAGAAGCCCGTGCACCGCAACAAAGAGTAGCCCCCGCTCGCCGCAACTAGAGAAAGCCCACGCGCAGCAACAAAGAGCCAATGCAGCCAGAAATTAATTAATTAATTTTTAAAAATTGTGTGTATAGATATATCTAATTGGAAAAAGGATGGAAATCTTTTGGTTAACAACTATTATCTCTAGGTAGGTAAAATTAAAACTTTTATTGTTTAGATTTATCTCTTTGTAAATCTCTACAATAATATAGGACATAAATTTGTTTTTTATTTATTTAATGTTTTCTGAGTATCAACTCAGAAAAGTAAAAAAATACACTTAACGAGTCATAGTGTTTCTGGCTTGCCATTGATTACTATAGTGATGTAAGCCAAGATGAACCCAATTCTGAAAGTACAGTCTTAGAAAAATGTTTACCATCACACTGGGGGGGTGGGGGAGGGGGAGAAGTGAACAGTGGAGGTAAACAGAAACTGATCAAAAGCATGGCATGACTTTATTTCAGATTGCCAAGGAATGTCTCAGGGACAAAGCACTGCTTTTTTTGAGGAGCCAGGAAGAAAAGTGCTATCCTGAGACCCGGGCTAGGAAGTGCTGTTCTAAGCAGGCTCGGGCTCACAGACAGGACGGCTCCTGCTTAGAGGTGGGCGTGCGGTCACCTTATGGGTCAGAGCACCTGGGCTTACTCGAGTCCTCATATGCAGAGAGAGGGTGGGCAGCAGTCCAGGAGAGAAGACGTGGAAAGAAGCCATGGCGGGTGGCGGAGGAAGGAGCTCAAAATGTCCCTAGCTTGTCTGTGGCCCCAATTTTTCCATCCCATAAGGTTTCAAACTGAAAGCAGCTTAAAGCAAAAGCACAGCTACGGGAGGGTGAAGAACAGCTTTATAAAGGACTCATGTGATTTGCCGCGAGAAACATAGCTATCTCTAATATCAAACTTGCCATGGATTTAAGACACAAAGGAGCCCGAGGAGGGGAAAAAAGCACTGTGGAAACTCAAAGGCTAGATTTAGAGCCGTTTGTGCAATAGCAGGAAGTACGCAATTATTCCCAGCAGGCATCGTGGTGAGCGGAAAGCAAGCGAAGTCTTACTTGGAGGGGGGGGTCTCTGCGGTGGGTGAGGTGCCCGAGGCCTATTGGGAACCGACAGAGACCGACTTGGAGAGCGGTGGCGGAAGTCCCCAACTGCTTCCAGCTCCTGCTTTACCACCACCAGGTCAGCATCATCTGGAGGACATGGCAGGGCGTGAGTCAGATGAGTCAGACTCAGGTCTGCAGGGACCCGGCAGTGGCAGGAACTCCTCCCACAGGACAGCTTTCAGGGTCCCTCTCTGCTGTCATGGGGGACGGGGGGAGGGTACCCAATGCCTGCTTGGAACATTCAGTGAACCGTGGACAAGGTGTGCTGTCCAGACACGAGAGACACTGAAATATTTTAAAGTGTAGGTGTGCTTCCTTCTGAAATAATCCACAAGACTTCCACACACAGTAGACAGTTGAAAACCAGAGCCCCTCATTCTTAATACCTCATTCTGAAACAGGACAACAGTTCTGGACTTGAGAATATTTTCACTTCTCTGCCAGCAGGGCAGCCTGCCAATCCCTTGCCAAGGTCCAGCACGGAGCGTCCCTGCTCATTCAAGCCCCAAATCCTACAGCCCATGCCAGCTACTGCCCAAGCATTCGCCATCCTGACTCACCCTGCAAAATCCTTCTAAGCCTAAGAGGCGTGTGGGGAGGTGACGGCTTCTGTTTTATTACATGTACATTTGTCACATTTAAATTCAGGACGATTGTAGGTCTTCTCTCCCACACTACAACACACTCTGATTCATTTTATTTTGGCTTATACACCCCATCCCTCAAATCCAATAACTCAACCTCATGTGTCTCTGGCGTTCTGTTGGGGACAGGCAGGATTTCTCCTTCTGAAGTGAGTGCCTGAACGCCCTATAGCACTGAGGAGATGGTTCCCTTGACGTCCACCAGGGGGCAAGGCCGCTCACATGTGAGAGCCCCATGCTGGGTACATCTGCCCAGCCCTTGAGAAGATGCCTGAATGATGGCCACCCTGGAGAAGAGGACTGCTTCTTGTCTCAAGAGCACATCCCTCCGGCCACTTTCACGCCAAGGCAGGAGCCCTCTGGACGTGCAATGTGCAGAACCCCCTGGATTTGTTGATGAATCCAGTCCCCAAACCTGGATATGCGTTCCCAATCACCTGCGGAGCTTCATGAGTTGCCAGATTTCCAGGGTCCCAGCCCACACCTGCCAAACCCACATCTCTATGACGGGGCTCAGCAACTTGTAAGTTTAAAAGCCCCCTCTGGTTCAATGCAGCCAGGCTACTGACTGGGTTTGGGACCAAATACAGTCAAAAAGGCTTGGGGGTTCTTTGTACCTGTCCCAGTGAACTACCTTTTCTGGGAAGCATCTTAGTGTCAACTCTGTTCTCTGTTCTCAGCCGCAGCTCAAAGGGTCCTGACACGTGGCTGAGCCCCTGCACCTGCTCTCTCCAAGGGGGAGACACAATGCCCAGCAGCTGGAAGGCGCTCATGGCTATGGCTGAAACCGAGCTGAAGAGTCTGATGCGGAATATGAACTACTCTACTCTAATTATCTAGGGACCTGGAGTTCAATCCCAATGACTTTCAGTCCCTCTTAAGTCTAAAATGACATAATGATGCTAAGGTGTACTATTGCTGTATAATAATATAAAGTTATATGAATATAACCAGACACCAGCAACTCAGGACATAGATATTGAATATGCCTCTTATGGGACTGAATCAGAAAAATTTTGGAGAGGGAAAAAAAAATCACAAATGTAAAACCAGTTCAGAGCTATGACAATTTAAATTGCACAGAGGAAACTAATGATCATGAATCCGGTATGTTATAGGGGTACCAGTTGTTGCAAAAAATTTAAATCACTAGAGGAAATCAGTGTGGCGGCAGCTGGATTCCTTCTCAGAGCCCAGTGTTCACCCCTTGCCGTGACCTCTTTTACCCCTTTGTTCATGGGCCATGCATACTTGACGGCGGCATTACGTGATGCCCGGCTGCTGAGAGAGTGATCGCTACACCAGAGGTGATTTAGAAAAGGAAGGTCCAAGCTACCTCTGTAGGTTGGATGCTGCTTCTTTTTGGTGAGTGCCGGTGACCGGCTGGGAGGCGCCACCGCCATGGAGCTGGGGGCATCGGCGGGCTCGTCTCCGCCCGCTTCACTATCTGAGATCACGGGCTGACTCAGCTCATCCACCAAATAGTCCTCGTCGTCTTCAAGAATATCCCCTTGGAGAAGGAAATGTCACAGCAAACAATTAGGGGGAAAGGGCCTAGTCTTTTTATCTGTGGGTCTGTTTCAACACCGAGGCCTATGGCTTGTGTCAGGACACCTGAGGCATAGCCACCAGCAGCCCAGGGCACCCACGTGGCAGCAGGGCTGGGACCCCAATTCCACGGATGCCTGAGACACAGGACAAGCCCACAGCCCTGACATCTCCAAACTGTCTTCAGTGTAATTTTAGACGCCTCCCATCTTACTTGTCATTGTGTGCACCACTCCTACATGTGAATACCACCCAACTCTGGCATGGAGAGTCAGCCTGAACTTAAGCATCCTCTCTGACCTTCCCGAGGGTGGGTCTTAGAATGGATCCTGGGGCTCTCGTGTTGGCTGCTGGGAGAACGTCTCGCCTGCCCGCCTCACCCCACGCACCGGGAGCAGGATGACTCACCTTCTGACTCATAGTCCAGACTCGTGAAGTCGAAGTTTTCCTCCAGCAGACAGGAGTTGGCGGTGGGGGACGCGGAGGCCACGCTGTCCCGCTTTCCAATGATCTCCTCTTGCAAACCTTGCAGCCAGTCCTTGGTCTTTGGTCGAATCTTCACAGCTCTGCCTTTCACCTGTGAGGACAGAGAGGCCGCCTGTGAATGAGCGCAGACGTCAGACCCTCTGACCCCAAAGTGCTTCTCGCTCCAACGCATGCATCGGGAGCCTGGCCCACCTTCACTTTTGCCAAGAAAGGCCGAGGGTCTAGACCTCAGGCAGGCCCAGCACAGCTCACGTTTGGCCCGAAGAAAAGTTGAACTGTCACTTTTCATTCCACGTGAACTTAAAACCAGGATATTATCAAAACGGAAACTACCTATGAGCTGCATGTCCCAAACCATGTGCTCTGAAGAGAAGGCTCACAACACTCCCATGGGAGGGTGTGAGCGCACACAGACCCAGTAACACGGTGGGGCTGTGCTCCCAAACCTGCTCTTTCTCCCCAGGTCTGCGAGGAGCCAGTGCTGGAGAGTAGACACCTCGACGAAGCTACCAGAATCAGATGCCGGAATGAAGAGGCCCAGCTCCCGCCCTCCTGTGGCATCTACACCCGCAGACCCGGCCACGTGAAAGCACAAGAAGCCCACGGGGACAGGCAGCCCCGCTCCCCAGGTGACCAAGCACAACTCACCTTCATTCCGTCCACATCCAGGACGCTGAGCGCCGAGTGACTGTCTGCAAAAGTCACCAGCATCTGCCCTTGGTTGATCCTGGGAGAAATGAGATTTGCCAGGTCAGCCCCGGGAGCGCGCCCTCCAGCAAGGCACGCACCAGGCCCGCCATGCGCGCGTCCCTACCTGACAAGCAGGATCGTCCCGTAACTGCCCAAGGTCTGCATGAGCTCCGTGCGCACGTCCTCGGGAAATTCGTTTTTCTCTTCGGAGGTTGGCGACTGAAGGTTGACGACGACGGTGGCGTCCCTGGGGCCCTGGAAAGAGGACACTTCCTGGAACACCCTGTCCCGAGCACCCACATCGACTTCTTGCACTTCCACCTCCACGATGGCCAGCACGGGTCTGCGTCAGACACGGAGGGAAGACGGGGCACCGTTAACTCGGGACAAGACAGCCCCCAGCCCTGGCTCCGTCCCGACGCCACTGTCAACAGTAAACCTACACCATGACACAGCCTGTGTATGTGGCCCCCTCCCCATGCCACGGTCCCCAGAACTAAGCTCTCCGGTCCCGGGGTTTCAGTCTGTCTTTTCCCAACCTTATTCTCTTGGCATTTCTATCTAAGGATGATGTGAGAGAAAACCACACCAGCCATGAGCAAAGCTTCTTTACGTGCAACCCCAGGACTGCCGAGGATGCAGAGAAGAGGGGATTCTCCCTGGGCTAGGGGTTCAAGCTTTTTGGGGGGCTGTTTGGCAACTTGTGTTAGGAAACTCAAAAATGTTCATCTTTCGACCAATGACTCTCAATTCTAGAACTTTGTTCTAAGGAAATGACCAGACGGTCAGACAAAGATTTATACACGAGGTTGATCATTACAGCACTGCCGATGGAAGGGACAAAGGGGAAACAACCTAACTGTCCCAGGATAGGGAAAGCGTTTGGTTGCGATGCAAGCCACACGACCACATGCCATGCACTCATTGTGAATAATGTTGTAGAAATCTATCTGACATACACAGAA
>NW_006777895.1:3017431-3054859 GCF_000442215.2 Lipotes vexillifer | reverse complement strand
TCGACATACACAGAAAACCAGAACAGCAGGAAATAATACAAACCTTATTGTAATTTTTATACAGGGATGGGTTTACTCTACAAAAAATTTAGAAAATCCTTTCTTATGAGAATTATGTAATCTTACTGAAGACATTTAAAATATTAGGTGGAAACAAAGCATAATACAAAATAGCATATAATACGGTGGCAACCTTTAAAACCAGGGAACACTGAAAAAATTAAGAGATATGGGTGGTAGATCAGTAGTATCCCCCCAAATTCATATGACTATCATTAGATTTTTTTTTTTTTTTGCCTCTAGAAGCAAGAAAAAGGAAGACGGAGAAAAATCTGACACAGGAATATGCGCTGAGGGTTTTTTAAAAACTTTCTGTGGGAGAAAAACTTTCCCGAGGAGCCTGTGTTCGAAGCGGAGCATCTCTGATGAAAGTGGGTACGGACACGGGAAGGCAGCCTGACTCACTCAGCAATGAAAAGGGACCAACTACTGACACACCAGCAGCTGGAAGAAGCTCCCGAGAATCGTGCCAAGTGAAAAAAGCCAGTCCCCCAATTCTGTTCCATTTTATAACATTCTTGAAATGACAAAATGCTGGAAAAGGAGAAAAGAGGAGTGGTTGACAGGGGTTAGGAAGGAGTGTGGGAGGGAGGGAAACGAGGGTCCCCGGGGTGACAGACGTTCTGTCCCGACCATATCGAAGTCAATGTCTGGGTGTGACACTGCGCTGTAGATTACAGGGTCTTACCGCTGTGGGGAGCTGGGTAAAGTGTGCACAGGACCCCTACGTTATTCCCTATAACTGCACGCGAGTCTGTAACTACCTCACAGTAAAAAGCTTAATTAAAAAAATGAATGTAGCAAGTAAGAAAGCAAACGCTAACAGTTCACATAACATAATCCTAGTTTTCTTATCCACATTTAAACATCTACAAGCTTGCATGCACATGAGCACACACTACACACAGGTTAGTGTTTCGGTGCAAAATGTACGTGGAAAATGCGGTGGAAAGACGCATAACGAACTGTCACCAGACGTGGTCTCAGAGCATGGGATGATGGATGATTTGTCTGTGTATATTTCCCCTAATTGTCAAGAACCAAGATGTTCTGGTTTTGTAATTAGAAAAATCAATAAATGTCTAAGATGCGTCTCAAACCAGGATGCTCAGATCCGCACTGCCCAGTCTTCCCAGCTAAGTAAATGCTACTCCATCCTTCTAGCTGCTCAGGCCAAAAACTCTGGAGTCATCCTCACCTCGTCTCTCACACCCACATCCACTCCATCAGCCAGTTCTGCTGGCTCCACTTTCAAAACCTACCCAGAACCTACCACTGCTCACCATGGCAACCCACGACCACGCTGGCCCAAGGCCACCCCGTCCCTAGCTTCCTCCCTGCCTCCCTCCTTCCATGCTGGCCCCGCTGGAGTTTCTTCAGGTGACTCTGTTCTAACCTGGCCACACAATGCCACTGCGCTCAGAGTGAAACCCAATGTCCTTTTTATGGCCCACAGGGTTCCACGCAGGCTGACTCTTGTTCATCTCACCTCGTTTCCTATGACTCTTCCCCTCACTCTTCTCTCTCCAGCCTCTCTATTCTCCAAACTCCTAGATGTTCTCCACACTCCCGCTCTGGAATGCTCTCTCCCTGATACCCACATGGCTCCCACTCTCATTTCCTTCAGGTCTCGGCTCCAAGGTCACCAGAGGCACCTTCCCTGAACGCTGGGTATGTAATAGCACCAACCCCTTGACTGACTCCGGCCACTACTTTTTTTTTTCATTCATGGCACTTGTTTCTTGTCTGTCTGTCCTCACTAGAAAATTCCTTGAGAGCATGGTATCATCTGTTTTGTTCACTGCTTTTCCTCAGTGCCAGGAACAGGGCCTATATATCAATATAAGGCCCCCCAATAAATACTGGTTAAATGAATGCTTCTAAATATACTCACTGAACTAGCAAACCTGAAAGTCATACATCTGTAGATTTCCCCACGCTCATTTCTAGGTATGTATTTGCAACAGCAGCTTTCTCAAAAAATCAGAAGCATCGAAAGATTTCGACCTAGTGACTGACCAACTGCTCACCACCAGGTCTCTTTCTTAATTTCTTTTCTTGTAAAAGTTGAAATTGACATGATAGTTTTGGTAGCAGCCGTGGGAAGGTCAAATGCCATCTTCTGTCTTTAAAGATGTTCTACAAGAATAACCTCCCTCTGTGGCCAGCCCCGGTGCATGCCGAGCTGACAGACCTCTGCTGCTGTGTTCCATCCTTAATCCACAAGGCACTAGGCTAAAGCAACAGCTCAGAGCATCCAAAACCCTGAATGCAGCACTGTAAAACCCTATGGTGTTTGTAACAATGAAACATTGGGAAAAATATTCATCGGTAGATGAATGGGTAAATCGCGTGGATATATTTAGCGGAATACCGGACAGCGTTTACAAATGGAAGAGTCAGATCTCTAGTAATGACGTGACTGTATCTCAAAAATGGTAAGTAACAAAAAAAGCAAGTTGCACGATGACATAATGTACCAGAATTTAAGAGACATAAAATACCACAGGTTATGTCTTCGCAATTTTCATAATAGATGTTACCTGTGACGTGGAGCAATGACAAAATGTTAACAGTGATTAATTCTTAGTGGCAAGTACACAGCTACTTGTCATACTGTTCTTTGCTCTTTACTGTGTGTCACACACACACACACGCATTCGGATAGGGAAGGCAGGTCCGTTCTCTGCGGGGAGCAGCTGACCCCGCCTTCCTCAGCAGAGGATGTGTCCACGGCAGCCAGGACCATACCTGTGGTCAGACGCTTGCAGCTCTGCTCGGCCATAATACTTGAGGGCACCAGGAGACCAGGCATGTCCGACTTTGGTGTCAGCGTCCAGATCACTGTCTAGAAGGTTGAGTTCTCCAGCTACTCACGGGGATTCCAATCAAGAGACACACATACAACACAAAATTGTATCAACATTCATGAATGCCAATTACAGACACGTGCACCAGGGAGCTGCATCATGGACCACCTCCTATCTCAGACTCAGTCGTTCTAACCCCCTGGGCTTGAAACCCTGTCAAAGTGGCCTTGGGGCCTGGGGTAAAAACTCCTCCCCAGCGGGCAAACTGGGTGAGAACACAGAAATCGCTGCTGCGGGGATTTTGCCTCAGGCCCATGGGAAACAGGAGAGCTGCAGCTCTTTGTACAGCAGGAGATGCAGAGACTAAGAACCTGAAGGCATCCAGCCTCTTGCTTAGATGTCCACAAAAGTGATCTGAACAAAAACACATCTTCCCAATCTGCAGGTGAGATTTCTGGGCTTTGAAATCTCAGCATCCGTCTCACCAGAAAAGCTTAGTTGTTTATGTGTTAGTTTATAGGCATTCGAATTTTAAACAAACTGCACTTCCTAGCTGGGTATCAATAATTGTTCAAAACATGATAGACTACTAATTGATAAAAAAAAACAAAACAAAACTCTCATCTTTCCTGTGTCTCACTCATATTTGATTTGGAATTGGGGCTTTAAGCAGATAAGAGTTCGGCTGAACAAAATGGGCTGGAAAAAAGGCATGAGTGTGAGAGGCAGAAGCGCCAGAGAGGAAAAGCTGTAGCCTCTCTCCTCACCCCTGCCAGGAACAAAAGGTGGCAGGGTGGTGTAGGGGGACAGCCGTGCGGCAGGGATTGGGGGAACCAGGAGCAGAGTCTCTAGAAAGAAGCCAGAGGGGAGCTCCCCCAAAATACAACTCCCAAAGCTTAGGGCTAACATCTGGGATGACTTTTGAGTAGCTCTGGGTTATCCAGAGAATTGTTATTTATATAACAAAGAGCGCTGGACTAAAGAAAAGTGATCTTCCTTCTATGGTACTGATCACTTGCCCTCTCCCAGCTCTGAAAGCACACATATCTCAGGCACCTGTTCTGTCAAAAGGATGCCTCTTCCTCCACCACAGGACCCTGTCCGTCCAGGCCGGGGTGCGGCATTTGTCACTTGTGTCATAGGCAGCAGAGCCAACATCATACTTGTAGGTGGGTCCAAAGTCAATGGTGCCTTCGTGAAAGTCTTTAAAGATCTGTTGGGAGAAGTCACAGGGCCCTCGTAGTTCTCCTACATCATGTACATTACATGCAAATAGAAGGCACGTTCCAGAGTGGTTTTTTATTCCTAAAGTAACAGAAGCTACATCATATTTGCAAATATGTCAAAAACTGGACATATGTGTGCCTTTTAATTGGCCAAAAAAATGATGATTATCACTTTGTTCTGCTGACTTACACACCATTGGGTCTCCCACCAACCTCACCGCCCGATCTGTCACACGCCTGCTTGTCAGCAGCCGGGTGACACTGACAGGCACAGGCCGAGGGGAACGCCTGGCCCAGCCCCGGCAAGGCCTTGATCCATATTTGTTAACAAAACCAATTGGGTAAAAAGCAGCCCAGAACTGAAGCCCGGCCCTCCTCCGTCTTCACTTAGCCCTGGTCCAGCCCTGATGCTGCGGGAAGACCCAGGAACAGACATTCACTCAGCACCCGAGGGGAAGGGTGTGGAGAATACTGGCAGGAGGAAGGGAGAGAGACCCTTTGCAGGGAGGAGTGGTGTGGCTACTCTGCCCTCTGGCCACCCCCAGCGACCTGTGTCACTGAGGGGGGGCGACAGAAAACCTCGAGGAACATCCAGATCTCACTGCAGGAGGAGACTCAACCTCCCTGCCTGCACCATCTAACCCGCTGCAGTTTCCATAAATGGAACTTAGCTGTGCCTCCCTCCCCTCAGCCTGTCCTGCTAGGAAGCAAACAGGCACCAAAACAACAAACAGTTTCACGTGGGAGAGAAGATAAGTTTTGAGTCATGGGGGGGCCAGCCAGTGTGGCCCTGAAGAACTGAGGACAGATTCTATAGTTGAATCTTCCCTACTACATCATGGCCTAAGGAGGCACTAAAAGACCACACCAGGTCAAGGAGGGGAAGTCTCATCGGAAGCGTGACAGTCTTAGGCTCTGCCATGCCTCTGTTTACTGACTGTGTGACCTTGGACACGGTGTTTGACCTTGGCCTCAGTCTTCTTATCTATAAAATGGGTGTGATACCTAATCTGTAGGATGGTCTTGAGGATTATGTGTACAAATTGGTGTGTAAAGTGTATTAGATCTTGTTAGTGTATTAAATTAATTTATTTGTTAGTATGTTCACTAACAAGAAACAGAGATATCACCAAAATAAAATGTTTTGAGCAGAATCTAGTGTGTCACCTGCTGGTTTAGTGTACCTGACACACAGCCATCCATACGAGCGTCACCCTGAGTACAGGGCACGTGGACTGCATACATCACACCCACCAGCCTCACCGGCCATGTGCTCAGATGCTGACATGGGGCTGCCTGAAGCAGCTTGGACTCAAACTGAGCACAGCTGGACCAGGGCTCAGCTTGTGTGAAGGAGGGACAGCTGACCCCCCCCCTCCAACCACAGAGCGTGGGCAGAGAGGCTCCTGTCGCCCTGAGCTCCTGCGGTGGCTTACGTGTGTCCAGTGTCCTATCATAGAGCAATGGCCCCCCTGGGCATGAGAAGACACAGACCCTGACCGTGGCCACTGAAAGGAGGAACAGGACGTGAGTGTGGATGGACACTCACGTTTCTCTAACTTCTTACGCCAGACACCTTTTTTTACCATTATCAGAATCAGTTAAATTCACGCATGAAGCTTAATTCGCAAATGCTAGCGTGAACATTTAGCAGAAGCTATTCCATGTTGCAGCAGGTGTTAAAAACTATTTTGAAAGCACGACTTACTTTTCCACTTGATTTCTGTAGCTGTAGCTGATCAAATTCCAGCAGCTTCTTCCAGTCCTGGCGTTTAACGAAATAGAAGACTTCTTCGTAAGTGAGATCGATGCGGTAGTTGAAATCGCCGCACCAAAACACATAATCGTGAGAAAAAATGTTTCTTCCCTAAGTCATAAAAAAAAAAAAAAAAAAAAAATGATTCGGCCCATTGCAAGGAAGGTGGGAGAAGGAAGAAAAATAAACTCACCGTACAGATGATAGCAGATGTGTTTTTCTTAAAATGTTACTTAAGAAGAAAAAAGTCTGCTAGAGCATCTCAAAAAAAAAAAAAAAAAAAAAAAAGATGATTCGGCCCATTGCAAGGAAGGTGGGAGAAGGAAGAAAAATAAACTCACCGTACAGATGATAGCAGATGTGTTTTTCTTAAAATGTTACTTAAGAAGAAAAAAGTCTGCTAGAGCATCTCATTTTTCACTAATCCCATAAACTTACTGAGGGACTTTCACATGGCTTAATTTTCAAATTTTACATAGTGTTTTTGAGTGGTCTGGAGAAAGCTCCAACTCTAACAGAGGAAGCATGACTACCAATATTGGTATTTACTCTGCCGAGTAGATCTCAGCCATCAGGATGTACCCCTGCTTTGTTATGTCTGTATCCTGAGACGAACTGCCCAAACATTCAGTGTTACGAGAATGAGGTTTAAGGAAATAAGTATAAATGCTCAGGACACGCAACTTCGTAAAACCTGGTGGATTTCATACACTTTCATCCTGTGACCCTCCACCTCTCTCTCTCCCCCATCTTGCCCAGGGCAGCCCTGGAGAGCTGTGGCATCTTCCCCTCCCTTCCCCAGGAATCACAACAACAATAGCAGCACGATATCAGCTGTCTACAATGCTGGGCTCTGTTCTGGGGCACACTGTTCTCCCAGCAGCCCTGTGAAGCTCTCTCTTACAGATTAAAAAAAGAAGTTCAGAAACTTTGCTGAAGGTTACACCGCTAGTACATGATAAAGATAAGACATGAACTCAGATCTGCCAAGCTCCAAAATCTGTTTCCGTTATACAAAAGATTGAAATTATCACAACCAAATAAAATAAATGTGCAGAGCATCACTGCCTAATAGAACACTCCGTAGTGATGGAAATGTTCTCTACCTGTGCTGTGCAGAACAAGAGCCACCAGCCACATCTAGCCATCGAACACTTGAAATGTGGCCAGTGTGACCGAGGGATTTTTAGTTTTATTTAATGTTAGTTATTTTACATTTAAATACCTACTTGTGGCTAGTGGCTACTCTACTGATCAGGTACAGGGTATTACCTTATAGATACCGTCAATATTTCTGTTGAAAAAAGCTATAGTATAAACTCTTTAATTATTTTAAATGTGTCCCATGTTTGCTACTTTGAAACAGCACTTTTTAAGTGAGATGGGTTGGACTTTTCTTTTTTCACTACAAAGACCCACAAAGAAAATATTAGCCCTACATAATCTGGAAAACTACAATTGCAAATTTCCTAACTCATTTATTTTATAATCCAAGACATAAAACCTCCAACAAGGATTACAGCAATTCTTAATGAAAACTAAGGAATTTTTGCCTTGAGGGCAGCCCAGTGAACAGGATGTCAGTTTTAAGGGATCTGGCCTCACATAGAAGAGCTCCATGACCCAGCCAACCTTGTCTCAGGCACGGGCAGAACGTGTGGCAGGAACTGCTAAAGTCTACCCTCACTGCTGGGAAATAGGTGTCTGCACCAGGGTGAAGGTGTGCGGGACCATCATCTTTGCACAGAAAGGAAAACATTCAAATCTGAATTCAAAAAGATCCCCCGGCTTCAGAATGAAAACCTCTGGACCACCACTAGAGGGCGGCACGACGCGTGGTATTGGCAACCGTGAGACCATACCAGGATCCAGAGCTCCTGAGCCAAGAATTCACTGGTTTCAAAAACGTGTATTCTCTTCTGAGCCACAAGAGAATGTATGTGTGAGTCTCAAGAAAACCAAGTCTTATACTGGTTGGATTCAAATGTTCTTCACCAACGTGGACAAAGCATGGACGCACCGGTTTTCTTTCCCCATTGCATACAGTTGAATTAGAATAAGAAAACGCAGGGCACGTCGGGACATTCAGGAAACACACAGAGATACAGGAGGCAGAACACTCCTGAGCCGGACTCCCTGCTCACCGCTACTGCAGCACCCCTGGTCATCTCCCTGCCACCACTGCTGAGCCCCCAGGGGCAGGGACCCTCCTACGGTCGTATCGCCACCGCCTGCCCATGTTAGCAGCTCAGGAAACCGTGTGTGGGGCGGACCCGAGCAGGGGGGCTCACACGCCACTGCCTCGCTGCTCACCATCGGGAAGCTCAGCCTCTGGGTGATCTCCCTGTAGTCCTCGTTCCTCTCCTTCACCTGGGACTGCCCGGCCGTCAGGTGGCTGCATATGAAGCAGAAGCTGCTGCTGTGGAACTGGAAGCGGATGGCCACGGCGCCCTTGTTCCCCGCCTTTCCCCCCATGCCCGTCTTCACTGTGTCAATCGCCACGTCCCTGGAACAGAGAATGCACACGTGGGGGGCCTCTCAGTGGCTCCGAAGGCAAAGCATGAGCAGCTTTGCTACAGAGAAGATCCGGGCGGCAGCGCGAGGCTTGCGGATCTGAGAGCCTCAAAAGCATCGGCTCAGAGGCTGGTTCATCCCATCTTCAGCGGCCAGGCCGCACAGGGACAGCGGGACTGCCATCAGCTCCGCATCACTCCTGACCCTCCTCTCATCGTGGGCAGCTGCCCCGTGGCAGTGAGCTCCCGTGGCCCCAGCCCCGAGGTGCTCACATAAGCACCCCACAAAGCATCATGCAGCTGAATCACCTCCACCCCAGCCCTCCGCTGCCGGTCTCGCTGCTGTGGCAGGAGCAGCATGGAGTTCCCCGCCCCCAACCCCATCCCACACGGCTCTCCTGCAAAGTACAGGGGGTGCCATCAGGTAATCAACACATTTGAAAAAACAGGAACCATCCAGTTACCTATGCTGGGCTGGGCGGGTGGTTTCCAAGCAGACGCCTGGCATTAAAATGCCAGCTTACAATGCACACAGGTGAGTGCGTAGGTCCACGGGACCAGGGGCTGAAGCCTTCACCTGTTCCCTGGGACTGTCACCCAACAGACAAGGTATGGGGACAACCTGCCAACAGTGTGCGAGCTTGAGGCTAAAGGGACACAGGTGTTGGGACCTTAGCTGGCACCTGGGAAATCTGGAGCCCCTTGGCATCACTCTCTTCCTCATGTTCTATCTCTGACCTCTACCCTAACCTCACCTCTACTCTGACCGTAACTGACTTTTACCCACTCACTGTGGACACTGCCAGACTGTCGCAGCAAACAGTTGGGGGACAAACACTTTACCATCTCCCAAAGGCCACAGAAGAGGATTACGAGCACAGAGCACGGCCATGCTCTCCAAGTATCTCTCTCTCTGGTGCAGGCAAAGACAAAGACCAGAGCGTGTTCCAACAACATGAATGGGACCAGGGAGCAATGTGTGCTCCTCCCAAACCTTAAAACCCCCATGCACGCACACACTCACGCGCACACACACACACACAGACGCGCACGCACACACGCGCACACACACACACACGCACGGGCTCTCCTAAAAGACACGCTTTTCCTAAGCTTTTTCCCTTTCTAACATTCACAAAGCTGTCACTTTGGAGACCCGGTAATGGGGTGACAGTGGTAGAGGCTTTCTGCCCACACATCTTATCTAGAATTTCTTTTAAAAAGAGACAAAAGAATTGGCATTTCCTGATGAGTTACCCAGCTCTTGGTCAGAGGTTTCCTGTCAAACATTTCAGCAAGGAATCCCTTTCCTTGTGCAAAACTGAGCTGGGTAACAAGGGGGTGCCATCAGGTAATCAACACATTTGAAAAAACAGGAACCATCCAGTTACCTATGCTGGGCTGGGCGGGTGGTTTCCAAGCAGACGCCTGGCATTAAAATGCCAGCTTACAATGCACACAGGTGAGTGCGTAGGTCCACGGGACCAGGGGCTGAAGCCTTCACCTGTTCCCTGGGACTGTCACCCAACAGACAAGGTATGGGGACAACCTGCCAACAGTGTGCGAGCTTGAGGCTAAAGGGACACAGGTGTTGGGACCTTAGCTGGCACCTGGGAAATCTGGAGCCCCTTGGCATCACTCTCTTCCTCATGTTCTATCTCTGACCTCTACCCTAACCTCACCTCTACTCTGACCGTAACTGACTTTTACCCACTCACTGTGGACACTGCCAGACTGTCGCAGCAAACAGTTGGGGGACAAACACTTTACCATCTCCCAAAGGCCACAGAAGAGGATTACGAGCACAGAGCACGGCCATGCTCTCCAAGTATCTCTCTCTCTGGTGCAGGCAAAGACAAAGACCAGAGCGTGTTCCAACAACATGAATGGGACCAGGGAGCAATGTGTGCTCCTCCCAAACCTTAAAACCCCCATGCACGCACACACTCACGCGCACACACACACACACAGACGCGCACGCACACACGCGCACACACACACACACGCACGGGCTCTCCTAAAAGACACGCTTTTCCTAAGCTTTTTCCCTTTCTAACATTCACAAAGCTGTCACTTTGGAGACCCGGTAATGGGGTGACAGTGGTAGAGGCTTTCTGCCCACACATCTTATCTAGAATTTCTTTTAAAAAGAGACAAAAGAATTGGCATTTCCTGATGAGTTACCCAGCTCTTGGTCAGAGGTTTCCTGTCAAACATTTCAGCAAGGAATCCCTTTCCTTGTGCAAAACTGAGCCTGGGTAACAACGATCATGAACCACTCTTTCTAAAAGGGTCCAGCTTCCTGAGCTAGAAGGTTCCCACTGTGGCTTTTTAAATGCTAGACAATATTCTATTCAGCTTGATTTTTCCTTGGGGCTTTTGTTACATTTATCTAAATTAATGGCAGGTCCTGATTCCTGTTGCAGGAAGGGGGTGGGGGGAAGGAAGTCAGAATCAAACAATCCCGTGTTCCCCCAGATGTTCGTAAGCGAAATGTTCTTACCTGATGAAGGGGACGTGGTACGGACGTACAAAGATATAAAGACAGACGCCCACCAGCTGTGCCGAAGTCAAGAGAATATACCTATGAGAGCGTGAGATGGCTTTCTGAAGCTGCTCACCCCACATCTTCCTGTTGGTGGTACTGCAGAAAAGAAGGATGCTGTTTAGCGTGAGCTGGAAGCAGGCTCTCCCACCTATAAACTCCTCTAGCCCTTAGTTGGTTCTTTATTGACATCATGCTGCCTGCGCTCCTGCATTAGTGCCATGTGAGCCTTAATCCCTGCAATGGGCTATCCGCATATTTCTGGTTGTGTTGTATACATCAAACATGTGCCCCACCCAACACCTGCCACCTGAACCCCAGCACAGGGCCTTGCTCATAAGACCTCCAGAGAACCAGGTTTTATTATTTGTTCAGAAAGTACCTTGAAATAGACTAGGAAAGAAAGAGTCCAGCTGACCTCACACCAAATGTTAATCCAGTGGTTTTCTTTCCTTTGTTTCTTTCTTACACTCACACACAGGAAATGTGAGTCAGCCCCCCGCCCAGCCCGGCCCATGCCCTCGGGGCTCACACATGCCAGCTCGCAGCGTGAATCAGCCTGGACACATGGCCGAGACAACAGCACCCATGGAGTACTGAGCCTAACCCACCCTTCCTTCTATTTCCTTAATCAGCAAAGAGAGAGGAAGGGAGAGGCTTATGTCCGTGAGGTCAGTCAGAAGTGCAGAGGCTCCCGGCTCAGGATCCCACCCCACCACGCCTGGCCGCCTACCTGGCGTTGACGATGTTCCCTGCGCTCAGTTCCACCATCTCTTCAAACCCCACGGCAAATATGTCAGCTGGGCTGCTGTCATCTGCAGAACAAGCAGAAGACGAGGGAAGTCAGACCCACGGAGGCCTGTGCTGGCCTACGGCCTGGATGACCCCACCAGACCACGTGGTGAGCTCCATGCGCCAACCTCCTTCCAGCTCCCACTGTGCCCACGGCTCTTCCCTGGCTACATCCTGGGTGTGTCACTAACCTCTCCAAACTCTGCTGCTTGCTCTGCAAAAGGGATGGTAGCGGCCACCTCGCAGGGTGGTCGTAAAGCGTAAATCAGAGAACACGTGTAGAGTGCCTGGACCGATAACTTCCACACGCAGCAGACGCCGCCCACCCCCAACCAGACCCTAAGTTGCCAGGGGGCAGAACTGTCATACTTGTTCGTGTCCCTCAGTACTTTTCACAGCGCTGGGCCAGCCTTGCCGGGATCACGTCTGACCGTGGTCCTGTCCCAGGGTACTGTTGTCCTGGTGGTCAGAGAAGGGGATGTCCAGCCCTGCTTGGGACCTGCTCTGATGAAATCTGACCCAGAAATGCCTGGTTTACAGGAAGCACAGCAAGCAGAAGTGTTGCTCATCCGTTCTCTCTTTGTCCCCTTTAACAGGGAATCTTAGGTTAATAGAAGCCCTGCAGCCACCTGCTGCCTGCCTCCAGATGTGTCCTGACGCTCAGCTGCCTGAGGCATCCCAGTGACTCAGAACAAGGTACTCGAGCTACCCTGCCCCCAACCCCCTGCCCCATGCGGACAGCACACAGAGAGCGAGGATGGGGCTCTGGGCACCGTCCCGGACAGCTGTCGATCAAGGTATGTAAGCAGAGATGACCCCAACCTCCACCGCACATCAACAGGCAGGGAACCAGACCACGAGTCTTTCCAGAATCCAAGTGAGCGGGAAAAAGCGAAACCCCGACATAAACACTGACTGAAGAAAAAGTACGTGTTTGAATCCTGAGTTCTCAGGCCATTAAATATTACCTTGCACGATATAAGACAAAAGGTGAGGTGTCAACCTTGGAATTGTTTTATTCTTAAAAGGTACACAGGGAATTCTCTGGCAGTCCAGTGGTTAGGACTCCACACTTTCGCTGCCAAGGGCCTGGGTTTGATCCCTGGTCGGGGAACTAAGAACCCGCAAGCCGCGGCCAAAAAAAAAAAAAAAAAAACCCGTGTCTGGTCTAACCCTCCACAGAGCTTTCTAAACATCCCAAGGAGCGAGAAGGCCAAATACCCAACTTCCCAAGTCCACCTGCGGACGAGGCGAGACGGCAGCCGGGGCCTGTCCCGGCCACACTCACCCTGGAATCCAGAGACTCCGGAAAACACGGGCGCATCCAGCAGCCAGTCAGCCAGCTCGGCAGTGCCCAGCAGGTTGCTCCGGAACTGCTTGCCTCCGTTCACATTCCAGGTGCCCACAGCGACACGCACCGGCTTGAAATTCGTGAACTCTGACTGGCGCTCCGACATGGCTCGCAGGATCCTGGGAGTCACTGTTGGGGCACAGAAAGGCCATGTTTGTACCCGTATCCCCACACAACACCCCCAGAAACATGGCCAGGCTCTCTGTCAGAGGGGGATGCACGATCCCATCTATATGGACCAATGGATGCTCCTTATAAAGCTGCTAAGAGGCTAAAAACCACCCACAAACACTTTCCTGTGGCACTTCTGCCATAATGTCCCCTCCGCACCCTTCTCCCAACAGAGCCACAGAGGCTGTGACATCAGATCACAGGGAATCTCATCCTCGGCGGTCACACCACAATCCCGTGGGAATTTAATCAAGGGGACACTGCAACTTTCCATATTAAATATATACACACGGAACTTTAAGGGTCTGACACCCATCTTTGCATTTTCCACCTACCAATCTGCATGCCTGAAATGTTTTGTTTGTTTTACCTCAGACTTAAGTGTTTAAAAAATCATTACTCTGAGCCAAGTCCATCCTCTAGACAGCCAAAATATAGTCCATTTTTTAAACTAGGGACTTAGCCCAAATATCTATCACGTTTACTTTGCTATGAAATAAGACTCACTGTACTACTCAGAGCTTCTTTCCACATTTATTGAGCTGGCCTTGTTTCCAAGGGCTGACACAAATGTCACCTTGGCTACCAGAAGCCAAAGAGGAGTTCCCCCAATGATGGAAGAAAAAAAGTAGAAAAGGGGTGTGAAGTCATTTTAAGCGTGGGCAAACTAACTTTTCAAAAACACCAAAAATTTCTAAACCAAGAGTTATACATTTTTCTAAGGAAAAATGCTGGGTCTGCCCTTGTTTTCCATGAGCCCTATAATGTTTACAGGCTCTACAGGATAAGATGCCACTACAATTTTCCCAAAGAGATCTCTAGCTCACTTATATAAGAAATCTTACACACACACACACACACACAATGAACTCATAGATACAGAGAACAGTTGTCAGAGGTTGGGGTGTGGGTGGTCAAAAGGTAGAAACTTCCTGTTAAATAAGTCCTGGGAATATAATGTACAGTGTGGTGACTACAGTTAACAATACTGTGTTGTGTATTTGAAAGGTGCTAAGAGAGTAGTTCTTAAAAGTTCTCATCACAAGAGAAAAAATTGTAACTATGTGTGGTGATGATGTTAACTAGACTTACTGTGGTAATGATTTTGAAACATATACAAATATCAAATCATTATGTTGTATACCTGAAACTAATGTAATCCTATATATCAAATATATCTCAAGTAAAGAAGAAAGAAAAAAAGAAACCTCTAGCTACTGAGGGAATCGTGACAGTCCTGCCCCTGACAGCGGAAGGTGTCCTCATCCCTGGGAGAGTTCTACAGGGTCCTGGGGCCAGAACAGAAACAGGAGGCCACCCTCCTGGAAGACTCCCCACAAATGATACCTGGCAATGGGAACAAGAACCCTTTCAAGCTGAGAAAGATTCCTGGATGAGTTAACACTCAAAGACATCGACTCTGACCCCAGTGGACCCCTCTCCACTCCTCCCCGCCTCTCGGTTTGGAAATGGTGCAAATTTAAAAAGTCGAAGAGTGAGCTCTCACGTGAGTCCAGAAAAGCACCGGGAACCACAGTGACAGCTGGTATTGTGGACACATTTTTTGTTGTTTGTTTGTTTGTTTGCGGTACGCGGGCCTCTCACTGTTGTGGCCTCTCCCGTTGCGGAGCACAGGCTCCGGACGCGCAGGCTCAGCGGCCATGGCTCACGGGCCCAGCCGCTCCGCGGCATGTGGGATCCTCCCGGACCGGGGCACGAACCCGTGTCCCCTGCCTCGGCAGGCGGACTCCCAACCACTGCGCCACCAGGGAAGCCCTGGGGACACATTTTTATCTTCTGTATATTGTGGTGTCTGACCTTCTGGCTGGGGAGAGACTGCCCCTCCCGGGGCTAAGCCAACTCTCAGACTCAGCCAGAGCCTGTTACACGCAAACAAGCCACCCAGAGCCGTACCTCCTCCTTCTGGCCGGCACACCCCGGAGGTGACGTTCCTCTGCCTTAATCATCCTAGGACCAGGTACCATCCAACTAGAGCCCATCCCTAGCCCAAAGTCCCCACGGTTACTCAAACTAGCCAGTCCTACACCTTGCCTGGCCTTCCCTATGGAAACCCCAATAAAGGTTGTGGCCTAAGTGCCCTTCTGCCTCCTGACCACCCTGGCGTTTTCCATGTGGTCCCGAGTGGCATTTCTAGGACCTGTGAGTGTATTAACTTTGTTTTTTCCTGAGCCTCTCCTCTGCCTCCTCGTGTGGCTGCACCCGGCTGAGCATCTCCTAAAATACGAAGCACAGCGGCAAGCTGCTTAGATCAGCTGGTCAGACCGTGAGACTGATCACGCTGGGGCCGTAATAGAAACAGGAGGCCACCCTCATGGAAGACTCCCCACAAATGAGAGTTGGCAATGGGACCAAGAACACTTTCAAGCTGAGAAAGATTCCTGGATGGGTTAACGTTCAAAGACATGGACGCTTTGAGAACAGTCAAGGATCAGATCTGAGCACAGAAGCTCCCTCCCGCTGCCCCGCAGCTCAGGGGGGCGCCTGCCACCCACCATCTGGGATGACGTGAGGGGTGGGAAGGCTGGCTAGCACCCCCCAACCACCGCCCTCTGGATGGCAGGGCAGCCGGACGCCTCCCCAGGCAGAGCGGGAGCCCCTCACCCAGCAGGGCCTGGTTGTCCAGCAGCATCCTCCCTTTGTCCGCAGACTCTTCAGTGTAGACGTCCCCGACCAGCAGCAGCTTGATGGCCTCCTGCTTCACCCCGTCAAAGAAGCTGGACTGGATTGTGCGAGACACAGACCGGGCCCCATCCTTCAGCTTCCCCACCTGCCACGGGCCGGACGAAAGGCCGTGAGAGGGGCCCGCACGGGCACCACCCACCCCCCGGCCCCCGCGGTCTGCCCCTACCTTGGCCTTCCCTTCCAGGGCCCGGCTGCCCGTGAACATCTTGCTCAGGCTGTGCCCGTTCAGAGACCACATGGCTTTGAAGGACTCCACGAAGCGGTCGGCAATGGGCTTTGAATTCAGCCCTAGGCTCTCAAGCTGCAGGTGGAGGACCTGGGAGAGGAAGGGACAGTGGTCACCAACTTCTCACCCGGAAGCTGCCCCACAGACGCCCAGGGGACACCACCAGGCGCCATCCCCGTGAGTTCCTACTCAGAGGGTTGCTGTGGGTGACTCTGTGCCCCCCAGAGGACAAGGTACCCTCGCAGCAGAGAATGGGGCTTCTACATCTCACCCAGCTTTATCTATACCCAGCCCTCCTGACACCCTCCACCTCCCTCCCCCATACTACCCGCAAAACAGGACAGCAAGGGATGGACGGCAGGCAGCGCGGACCCCACTCCTCCTCCCAGCGGTCAGCCAGGAGAGGCCACCCAGGCAGCAGACCACAGGCTTCTAACTCCCTCCCAGGCTTCAAACCCAGCCTCATCTCAGGCGGTCTCACCCTGCCTTCCTCTAAGGGAACGTTCACAATAATCACTACCCAAGGCTACCGTTTCTCCTTTGGGCCATGGTAGCACCTTTGGGCCACCATGTCTGGGGTGCATTCCAAAGAGTGTGTGAAAGCGTGCCTGTGATAGGCCAAAGGCATCTCACGGCATCGGCAAGCCAGCTACCCAGGGAGACCTCTCTCTAGATGCCGGACACGTCACTGTCCCCTCCCCACAGTGGGAACGTCAGCCCAGTGAGGCCTCCCTCATCTTGCTGACAAGGGTGCTGAGCCCAGCCCGTCCCCCTGAAGGCACAGGACAGGACACAGATGGCCCGAGAGACAGACCTCGAGGGCGATGAAGCTCTGCACCGTGTTGGTTCGGTCCAGGCAGTCGAGACAGTTCATCCGCAAAGTGCCTTTCTGAAAACTTCGGGAAACAACACACACAAGTTACAAGTTCTGCTGGAAGGAGCACTGCCCGTGGCACAACGGCCCATCTGACGCAGGCCCCCAAGGAGCCTTGTCCCGAGAAAGAACGCCTCACCTCCTCCCTGGTAGGCCGCCTGCCCACTAGAGCCCACCCGGGCAGCCCAAAGCCACCAGAGTTACTCAGCCCGGTGGATCCGAGGCTGTTTGTCTTTCCCACGGAAACCCCAGCAGGGGCTGCTCCCCAAAGGTACACGGCGCGGTGGGTCCCAGCACTGCTGGAGGGGTGGCCGAGCCCAGAGCGCGCTCTCGGCAGCCTGCACACCAGGACCGTCACAAAGACAGTCAAATCTCGTCATCACCCTAGTTACGTTCTAGAAAGTTGCGTGAACCGTTAGCGAACTGAACTGTCAGCAAAGCAGCGAACGCTGAGCCACTGCTCCTGGGGGGCTATGTTCCCGCAAGCCTGTGCTCACATATTTTCATCAAGCAATCAATACATAACCTTGTTTTATGTGTGTCTCTGTTTAAAGACACCTAATTTAATACATATTGTTGATTCATCCACAATCAAGTCTTGGCCATCAGCGCTGTAACTCGTGCCTGAGCGAAACTTCTCGAACACACATACTCTCTCCCGTGAGGCACGTCACACCCTTCCTGGGCTTAGGACCCTGGACAGCACTTAGCACCACACCTGGGGGGCACTTTAAACAGTGAAATCTGCGACAAGATGCACAAAAAAGCGAAGATGTGGCACCAAGCAGGTGGCACGGGAACACCTGTTTGCAGGGTGAGTTGAAACAAGAAGGCTGAGCGGGGCCTGGCCCCACCTCAGCCGGGAACGTGCACGGCAGGCGCCTCGAATTTCTCACTGTTCTGAGCAGGTCTGGTGAATGACCGTGAATGCTCCAAAAGTTTGATTTTGGGGTCACAAATAAACTTTAGCTAGTGGGCAAACCTGCAAATATGGAATCTATGAATAATGAGCATCAACTGTACTAACCTGCGGAAACTGGACTTCCTTCTCCACTCTGAGCAGGGAATCCACATCCCAGTCCCCTTAGGCCATCGGGTTTATGCCAGCTGCCCCCCTCACTCTTGCTAATTTTCATCACAGTTCGGATGATAAGTTATATGGTCACCATGGCTCCACCGTTAACCCGGTCCCCGCCATCAGTACATTTTGCCAGAAAACCATGATTTATCATCTGCTCACAAAATTCACAAGCATCTCCGACGGTGGGAAGGGAAAGAAGGCCAGAACCCAAGGTGCCCGATATCACCAAGCCTGCAGCCCAGAAACTGCAAGTGTAGGAGCAGCGAGGGAGGGCACGCTCCCGGCAGAGCCCCTGCCACTCGGCAGCTCACCCGGCGGGACGACAAGATGCAGGTGAGACTCACCGTGGACTTACATTCTTGCCCCTGGCGAACACATCAAAGTCATCCCAGTGCAGCCTCAACTGTGGCCTCAGCAGGTTCTCCAATTTCTCTAGCTTCCCGCCTTTGGCAAACTGATGGAAGTCAAAGTTGATCATAGGCGTGTCGCCGGCGTGGCAAGAAGCCCAGAGCAGCTTCTGAAAGGGGAAGGAAGGGAGAGGGTGGCAGGGCATCTGAGCGGCCGACTGCGTCACTCGACACGGTGCAGGGCTTAGCTTGAAGGCTTACGGTGGACCCGGTGGTTTACCAGCCCTGACCCGGAAAGGGCAGCACAGAACAAAGGCCCTGGGGACAAAACCACAAAGAGCATCTTGCCTGCAGAAGGGCACAAGGTCCACCTTGGACAAAAGACAGCCAGAGTGGGTGTGGCTCCCCGGGGCGGCCCAGGGCCCTGCACCAACATCACCTCCCAGAGGGCTCTCTGGAGGATGCCCACGGGGAAGGACTGCTCTGTTCTGCAGGCACCCGAGTGCCACAGGCACACCAGGTACAGGGCAGCACAGCAGGCTGCGGAGCTCATAATCCAGCTCCTGTTGCCCTGGTAACCAGTCCCATCCTGACAAGCCAAGACTCCGGGAGGGTGTGCTCAGAAGCGGCCAAGTCCCTTGGCAAGTCCTCCAGGCTGCCCAGTGAGGGGAGGCACAGCTCAGTGAAACTCCAGGGTGGGGGAGACAGGGGCTCAGGGCCCACTCGGGCCCGGCTCCAGCACGTGAGCTAGACTGAAGGCAGAGCCAGACGTGAGGAAGCACGGCCGGTGGGCACGGGCAGGCGTGGTGCCCTGGCAGAGGTCTGCCTTCCACACCAGGAGCCTCAGCCAGCAACTCCTCAGCACCCTCACCAGGCAGCCCCGGGGCAAAGGATGAACCACTGCCTTCCCAGGGCACCCAGCCTCGGACCGCCAACCACACCCTCCTGTGCAGCTTCAGGTCAGACTTGTCCAGCATTTGCCCAGCCAGAGACTAGTGACTCTGAAGGACTAGAAGGCTTCAGGCCATCTGGTCCCGAGGACTGAGTGCCCGTCCCTCCTGCGCTAGAAGCAAATCAACGCGCAGCTGCCGTCATCAAGGTCTTGTTGGGAAGTGGTCAGCCAAGCTGAAGCATTCACACTTGGTGGCTTCATGATCTGGAGCAAGTGCCTGGTCCCCTGTGGCCTGATAACCACGGGTCACAGGCCGGCTGCCTGTGCGTGGACCTCAGCGTGGCAGAGCTGACAGGCTGAGGGGGAGCTCCTTCTATGTGATACCCCAGTTGGGACCATGACCCAGGTCTCTCCCGGTAAGGTCCACCTCTTACCTCCTACCTGCCCGGGAGTCTGGTCTCCCCTGCTGGGCCAGAGGCCTGCAGTCATCTCCTGCCTTTCCAGCGCAGGGGCCTACCAGCTGAGGGGGGTGTGCTGAGGATACCTTCTCCCCAAAATCAAGGCATAAAGGGGAAAAATTCTTGAGGGATTTTTTTTTCCCTTCTTCCTTAAAATAAACTGCCAACGTGGCTGCCAAGATGGGTGGCAGTGGAGATAACTTCGCAAGCTTGTTGCCAATAGCAACAAACCAAACAGGAAAAGCAGGTCTGGCCAAGTGAAACTGGCCACCAGAAAGTCTCAGCTCCAAGCACATGGCTTTCCTAAACAGAGGGAAATAAGCACCCAGCTGGATTCAGCTTCTACTGGCCAGGGGCCAGCACCACAGGGAACACTCTTCCGTGAAGTGAGGTGTGACTTCAAACTCTCTCCATAAGGGGCTTCCCTGAGCTCTGAACAACCACAGTGTTTTTTTCCCATTCAGCAGGGAGCACGGGCTGCTGGGAAAGGACTGTGGAGGCCCACAGCCCACAGCTCATTCTGCAGCTTGGTCTACAGTAGACCGAATACACGTGGGAGCACTGGGAACGGAGAGATGCAGGCGAGGTGGGCGGAGTCTTTTGCTCACGGCTCCCCCCTCCCCCCAGGGTTTCTCCATGCATCTCCCTTGAACATGTGCCGGAAGCCGCGGGGAGCCCACGGAAAGCTGGACACAGGAAGCAGCTTTCAGGGGCAGCCCAGACAAGGATGGATGACTTGAAGGCTCCGTGTTCACAGGAGGAAATTATCTAGGGTTTCTTGCTTTAAACCGAGCAGGGCCTCTGAAGAGTCACTTAGGCACAAGTGCCATGCGGGTGTCTGTGTGAACGTGCCAGAAGGTGCTGGCCAGCAGCTGGGCCAGACCAACAAGGAAAGAGGGAACTCTGGCTCCCCGAGCAGGTCAGGGATGCACGGGGTGAAGCCCAAACATACGTGTGCACGTGCATGCATGTGTACGTTCACGCGTGTGTGTGTCCATCCAAGAGAGCCAGGGAAAGGCCTGGCCATCCTGAGTGGTCGATGCCCCAGTGGGGCGCAGTGGAGAAAATGCAGCTGGAGATGGGAGATGCTTTGTTTTCATTTTGAGCAAATTCTCCCAACCACTGCTTTACAAAAATTAAACTGCATTTGTCAGTAGCCCAAGTCACCTAATGCTGATACTCTGATGGAAAAAGTCTCCCCCAACATGGGGAAAGCAGGGCTGTTGTCCCCAGTCCCCATGGAAGCCCGCCCTGAGCAGGGGCCCCTCGGCTCCCTCATTCCCTGAACCCCCCAGGCGGGGAAGCCAGTTACCTTGAAGGCTCTGTTGAGCACCTCCTCTCCGCCTCTGCTCCCCAGCAGGTTCACGACCACTTGCTTCCCATATTGCTCCTTGAGAAGCACCATGTGCCTGCAACAGAGCAGGGCCGCGCATGATGCCATGTCCCCGCGACACACGCTGACGGCCCCGCCCTTGAGGGGACCTGCCAGGCACTGGAGGTCCTGGATGAGCTGTTCCCCATGAAAGGCACTGGCCAAAAGTACACAGCACATCAGACTTCTAAACACACGTGGTATCAGGTGGAGGATACGCTGGACTTTCTGTAAAGTCCTCCATTAAATCCAGAACAGCTAATCTGGCCTTTCATTATTAACAGCCTAATAAATGTGACGTGCGTATCTCTGAAGTTAATCCACTTCACTTGGTACCTTCTCAGAACCAGAAACCTGGTAGGAGGCATCAACCTGAGGGTCCAATTTTTTCATCTAAGTGCTGCATTTCATGATGTTTAACCTCAACCAGAAGGTGTAATGAAATTTCAGTCTTTAGGAAAATTCTTTGTGTACCAGAGACTGTTTTTAAATACATATATTGAAATAGCAGGGAGAGACTCTAATATTTGTCTTTTACCAGCAGCTTTTGAAAAGTAACTTTATAATTTTAATACTGTTAGAAATATTTAAATGTAGTATTTTTAAAAAGGGGAAATACACAATGCAAAAAGCAAATGTAAAATTAATTTAATACTGCAATCTTAACATCTAAAACGAGAAAAAAATAACACACCACAATGTTAAAAGTGGTAGAATTTTATGTGATTTTAAGTTCTTTCCTTCTTTAAACATTTTTTGTATTTTCCAAATTTCTACAATAACGTTTGTCTCATAAATGGAATTTTTTAAAGTTAATTATCACAAAAGAACCATTTTTAGCCCAATAAGAGAAAAAGGGACTCTCTTACTAACTCGGAGGGACAGCACTGCGTAGAGGGATGTGGATCCTGAAGTGGGCAGTTTATGTCCCTCTGCAGACAGCTGAAGACGAGCCGCCGAGGGCTCCGCCCCCATGAAGAAGTATTCTCCCAGGGCCATGCTCCTGGCAGCCCTGCCCTGTCTGCAGTCCCTCCCAGGGGGAGGATGCAGGGCTGGATCAAATCTGGGAGATCAGGGCCTCCTCACAGCCGGTAGGCTGTGCACGGCCCCTGGAGCCATGCTATGTGGAAGCCCCGGGGGAAGGTTGCCGAAGAAACAACATGTGTGGCCTGGCCCCTCCGGGCATCCTGGCCTGAGGTCTGACAGGTGCAGACAGAGCAGGCCCTGCTCAGGTGGGGAGTCTGAGCTGCTCAGCGCTGAGTGTGCCCTGTGTGTAACATGCTAATTAGGGGGGCACAGGTGGGCTGGTGTCACCAATCTTAAGGTAAATAAGAAGGCTGCAAGCAAATTTAAAGTCCAAATGAAGCTTCAGCTAGAATGATTCAAACATTAAAAAAAATTACTTTGAGGACTTCCCTGGTGGCGCAGTGGTTAAGAATCCGCCTGCCAAAGCAGGGGACACAGGTTCGAGCCCTGGTCCGGGAAGATGCCACATTCCGCGGAGCAACTAAGCCCATGCGCCACAACTACTGAGCCTGCGCTCTAGAGCCCACAAGCCACAACTACTAAAGCCCGCGCACCTAGAGCCCATGCTCTGCAGCAAGAGAAGCCACCGCAATGGGAAGCCCGCGCACCACAACGAAGAGCAGCCCCCACTCGCCTCAACAAGAGAAAGCCGCGCGCAGCAATGAAGACCCAACGCATCCAAAAGTAAATAAATAATAAAGTAAATTAAAAAAAAATTACTTTGAGAAGTATTTACCCATTAAGATTATTTTAAAATTAACATTTAGAGTAAAAAAACAAATATTTTAAAAAGCTATTAACTATTTCAAGTATAATTTACCAAGAGTTCAGGTTAGCGATGGCTTTTCTTAAGCGAGTTGTAAAACAGTAAGTGTGTAATGATCCAATCTGTGTTTTAAAAAAATGAACTATGGGGACTTTCCTGGTGGCGCATTGGTTAAGAATCCGCCTGCCAATGCAGGGGACACGGGTTCGAGCCCTGGTCCGGGAAGATCGCACATACCGCGGAGTGACTAAGCCCATGCGTCACGACTACTGAGCCTGCGAGCCACAACTACTGAAGCCCATGTGCCTTGAGCCTGTGTTCAGCAACAAGAGAAACCACCGCAATGAGAAGCCCGCGCACCGCAACGAAGAGTAGCCCCCGCTCACTGCAACTAGAGAAAGCCCACACGCAGCAACGAAGACCCAATGAAGCAAAAAAAAAAAAAAAAGAACTATGTATAAGTCAGAATCGTTTCTAGAACGATATATAGAAAACTAACCAGCAGTGGGAATTAGGAGTTAGGGTACTTCTATGTTTTCCTTTATACCTTTCCACACTGTGACTTTTTAAAGCCTGGGAATATGTTACCTTAAAAACACAAACAAACCAGCTTAGAAATATCCTATAGTTTAGATGACCCCTTATTAACCAGGACAAATGGATAAAGCTTCAATGCAGAAGGAACTGATAAGATAAAATAATTGCAAAGTGTTACCTGAGCATTTATGAATGAACCTTCAGGGAAAACTGAGAGCAAGTAAAAATTCCATTTTGTAAGCTGCCTTTTTGTATAAAGAACCAAAGTAAAAGGCAGATTCAGATTCCAGATTTGGGGTCTCCCGTTTCCCATGACACCCTGGCTCCTGTACTACTGTCTGATGGGAGGAAGGACAACAGACTTAGGATGCGGCCGGACAACTCTACCTGTCGAAAGCAGGGGCGTTGGCTTCCAGGCCTCTGTTGAGTCTCAGATGATGGGAACCCACCTAAATCAAAGAGAAAGGACACCGGTGACTCCTCCCGCACTGCGAACCCAGTACGCGATGGCCTTTCCACTCGCCCTCTTGCTGCCAGCCAGGCCACAAGCAGCAGCCACTCGGCCCCTCCATGGCCCATTTACAGCTCAGGACGGCCAGGCCCTGAACGCAGGTCCTGCAGCCTGAGTCTGGCTCTGCTTCAGCCCCGTCCTAACTGCAGCATGGACCATGCCGGCTGGGTTATTCCACAAACAGAAGACAAACTTCAGGGTAAGACCATGAGGCCCACATCAGATCCACAAACCCTTCTGTGGTGCAGAGGTGAGGCTAAGCCAACTGGGAGAAAGAAAACGCTTCCGGCCTCTTCTGCAGCTCCAGGGATCTTGACTCTGCCCCTAAAATCTGAGCTGTCATGACTACCTGCAAACGACTTTGCCTTATTGTTTAGAACTACCTATTTAACACTGGAAGCTTAAGAAACAAACTTAAACCTACTTATTGTTATTGCCTGAGGGGACTCTCTCTGGACAGATCTGGGACAATCTGAACATCGAATAATGTAAGGACATAGGGAGGGTGGGAGGGAGGGAGACGCAAGAGGGAAGAGATATGGGGACATATGTATATGTGCTGTTATAAAGCAGAAACTAACACACCATTGTAAAGCAATTATATTCCAATAAAGATGTTAAAAAATAATGTAAGGACAGCAGTGGATTATAACCTGAAGAATAAAATAAGAATCCATGAATCTATACAGATGAGAGCTGGATGGATGGGTGGATGAGTGGATGGGCAGATGGATGGGTGGGCAGGTGCATGGGTAGATGGCTAGCCGGGGGGCACGTGCGGGACAGGGAGAAGAGAGGGTTCTTCCTTATGGAAAATACCAACTGATAAACATGGAGGGAGTGGTGAAAAATCATCATCTTATATCAATCATAGTAAAAAATTATTCAGCAAAAATCATCCTTTGGCCATAAATCTTGGGGGAAAATTTGCTGAGGAGTAGGGTACTTGCATGGTCTCAAAGTGTCTCCATAAATCACTTGTTAGTTGAAAAGTAAAACATATTGGGCTTCCCTGGTGGCACAGTGGTTGGGAGTCCGCCTGCCGATGCGGGAGACACCGGTTCATGCCCCGGTCTGGGAAAATCCCACATGCCGCGGAGCGGCTGGGCCCGTGAGCCATGGCCGCTGAGCCTGCGCGTCCAGAGGCTGTGCTCCACAACAGGAGAGGCCACAACAGTGAGAGGCCCGCGTACCGCAAAAAAAAAACAAAAACAAAAACAAAAACCACATTAAGCATAAGTGGAGAAACTGAAGAACACCTTGCCCGAGTTATCAAAACTAACATCTGCCCTCATTAGAGGGGCAGAGGGACACTGGAGACTTCCAGATGGGAAGGACCTCTGAGAAGGACACGGTCGATCGGCGTTCTGGCGAGGGATCAGTACCCAGAGCCTGATCATAATGAAATACCAGGAAACTCCCAAATGAGGAACATTCAATTTACAGAAAAAGAAGACCTACATTCTCCAAAAACATCAACTTCAGGAAAGACAGAAAGGCAGAGGAACTGGTCCAGATTAAAGGAGATTGGAAATGTGAGAACTAAATGCAGGATGTGATGCCGGCCTGGATCCTGGACTGAAGGGGGAAAGGAGCCACGATGGACACTAACTACTGAGAAAATTGATAAACCTGGAATATGGGCTGCAGATCTGATTAAAGTCCTGTGTCCACGTTAAATTTCCTGAATGTGTACCTACCCTGTGGTGATGTAAGAGAATATATTTGCTCCTTGGGAAAACATCCTGAAACATTAACAAGTAAACAGACTAAAGATGTATGCAACCTACTCTCAAGTGATTCAGAAATAAATAAAGCATAGGTGTGTGTGGCAAGATGTTAACATTTAGTGAATCCAGGTAATGATGTGTAAGGGTCCTTTCCGCTGTTCTTACAACTTTTCTGTAGGTCTGAAATTATTTCAAGATAAAAAGTTTCTTCAAATGTACTGCTCAGTTTTGCTTGGTATTGAAGGTTGTAAAAGTGGTGTCCTTGGATTCGTCCGTATCATCAGATATAGATATTACTGAACATGTGAGAAGCATTATTTCATGACCCTTAGCATCGCAGATAATACATCTGTCCCTCCCTATACGTGAGGAAAGTACCCATCCAGAAAACTAGTGTCTCAGCAATAGATTTAGAAATTACTGGGATTAGGTTTGTCCATATAAATGACTCTACAAATAAAGTCTGTAGTCCCTTTTGATCCTAAGAAACGTTGGTCACGAAGGAAATGAGCCAGTAAAATAAGGCACTGAAAAGAAGGCATCTTGCTCTTAACTGTGGGTGTTCCTAAGAAAGGCTCAACCCAAACACCTTCATTTTGTGTGTATTCTGCCCTCCTTTCCTGATGGCCATTGACACCTGGCTGACGAATGCCAGTTACTTAACCCCCAAAACCATCACAGCCTCTGAGTTCCCAGAAGACGGTCATGTCCTGCACCCAAGGCAAGTCAGCTCCTGTCTGTCTTCTGAACTTACAAGGAAGGTGCTGGCGGAAAGCGAATCCACACTCCTCCAGCCACCCTCTGAGGGGTCCCTGAGCCCCGGGGGCCACTTGCTCCACGTCTGCCTGTCAGTCACCGCAAGAAATCCCCCCTGGCTTCAGGGAGAAGCTACGGCTGTTTTTAGACTCACTCCCATGGGAGCAAGTAAGAGAATCAGAAATGGTTCAGGGCTCAGAACCTTGATCTCTGGCTCTAAACTTCCCGTGATAAAACTTACCTAAGTCCCGTTACGAACTGCATAAGCCGTGCAGGCCTGAGTTAGTGAGCCTGACACCTCGGGTCCACGTGGCACTGGGTGCTATGGAGATGGCAAAGGGACGGGAGACCCTGAATTCCCGTCCCTGGCTGACTACCACCAACTGGGTCGCTGTGCAAAGACCCCGAAACACACGTAAGTGTTTCTAACGAGTCTGCATGACTGCATCTGCAGGACTCGGGGAAGCGGGGGGCCAGTCAGGAAGCAGCAGCCCACAGCAGGAGAGGACACGGCCCAGCCCCGGGACAGGGCACAGCCCTTCCAATGCCTCTGCCCTTTCTCCCTCACCCAGACTCTCTGTGTGGACAGGGCAAGGCAGGACCCTTGTAGGCATGTTCCCATCCCCACAGCAGTCAGTCCAACGTCACTGCTGATGACACTAAGGGCACCACCCACAGTGAACGACCAGGGCAGTAAATGGGCAGAAAGGATCCCTGACTCGAGTGGTTCTCAAAGTGTGGTCCCCGGACCGGCAGCATCAGTGTGCCCTGAGAGCTTGTTAGAAATGCAGATTTGAGGGCCCACCTCAGACCTACTGAATGAAGGTCTCCGGGGGTGGGGCCAGGAACCTGTGTTTTAACAAGTCCCCAGGTGACTCCTGCACAAGGTGGCTCACATATGCACACACACGCCCCCCATGCTACAGTCTGAGAGGTGCTGGTTTCTACCTAATCATCATCGTCGTTCCCTTTTTGCTGGGGGTTTGAATGCCTGTGAGGGGACAAGGCAGCGGGACGAGAGCAGCCCAAGGGTCTGTGTCTACACCCGCACACAGGGCACCCTGCCCACAGCCATGTTCCCCCGCCCCCTAAGTGGACGGGGCGTGGGCAGAAGGGGGGCCTTGGACACTCTCTGGAAGGTCATTTGTCCATCAGCTCGACAACCCGTTAGTCCAGCTGCCTAAGGCCGCACGTCCCGACACTGACCTGAATCTCTCCTCTCTGGTGTCACCTAGTCCTGAGGCCACAGTCTGTCAGAGCCTCAGGGAGCAGCTTCACGCGGGGCTGAAATGAAACCACTGCTGGCCCCAGCACACAGGAACTGACCGCACTGCTTTTTTTAGTCTCCCTCCTCCCCCGGCCAGGTGAACACTCGGCCACTCACTCCTGTCTGGTCCCTAAAGTCAGAGGTTCAATCCAAAAGATTCCAGGCTGAGCGTGAGGGAGTGGCTGGAAGAATAATGCCTGACTGAGTCCACACAGAGCCTCCCTGAGCACTTGAGAGGGTCCCAGGGCCACAGACGGCATCTCCAAACCTCTCCCTCCCCCTCCACGGCCTCCCCTAGTTAAAGCCGCCAGCATCTCTGATCTGGATCCATGCCACCGTCCTTACCTGGTGTCCTTACCTTTCATCTTCTTCCTCCAAACTCCAAAGCTTACTTAGGCCTCATCACCCACCCCTTGAAACCTTTAGTGCAGCGTCCAGAGCGTGCAGAGCCAGCTCCTTCCGGCTCACAAGCCACGGTATGCACACCTCTTCCCACCTCCGAGTTCAAGCTGTTGGCTTGAAATCAGCTCTGATGGGAGTATTTACACCACAGAAATGGGCAAATGCTACAAACCAAAACTTCTCCCTCCTGACCCTAAAATAACTGTTTTACCAGCATAACCTTGAGTGATTCCCCAGCCTTCTGCACACTGGAATCATCTAAGGGTCTTCAAAACAGTACTGATGCCTGCTCCCACCTGCAGACGTGCTGATGTAACTGGGATGGCATGCACCCCGAGTGCCAGGAATTTTATGAGCTGCCCAGGTGATTCTAATGTGCAGCAGTTTGGGCACCACCGGGGTAAAATTCAAACTCCTTAGCGTAACATACAAAGCCCATGTTCATCTGGGCCTCGCCAGCCTCTCCAGTCTCACCTTTCACCACGACCCCTGTCCCCCACGCCCGGGCTGCAGGGAGCAGAGCCAGCACAGGTCCCCAGATGTGCTCTGACGCAGCGGTTGCAACACCTGCATCTGTGGTTCCCTCTGCAGGCTGCCTTCCTGGCCTGGGTGATGCCACCCAATCCCTCTCAGGTCAGTTCAGACACCTACCCCTGCAGCCTGAGTGGACTGTCCGTCCCTAGAGCTGCCACAGGGATCTCAGCCTTCCTCTCTCCCAGTTCTATTCGTACAACACTGTCATGTCCTGTCACCTCCACCCCGAAGTCGGGGGCGACATCTGATGTCAGGTGCCTGCATGTACCAGGTGCTTGATGAGTGTCTGTGGGATGAATAAATGGCTTCCCCGGGGTGTGTATGAGGGCTGGGAAGTGGAAGAGCCTAGGAGACTGGTGCTCGGGCTGCACATGAACGCAAAAAGGTGAGGACACTGTCACTACACCGCATGGTGTCCTCGTGGGGCCTTCACGGGAAACTCCTACTCCGCTTGCAGGACGCAAAGAGCCAATGGCGCTTCTCCTGATGCAAATGCAACTTGTGCTTTTTGTCTCTTAGATGCTATAACTTACGTTATTAATACCACTAACAGCCACCATTTTTAATACTTTTTAGATTCTAGATACTGAGCTAAATTCTAATACATACTATGATATTTAATCCTCTCCATAACCCTAGGAGATTGTTATTGTCAATCCCATTTTACAGAAGAGTAAACTAAGGCTATTTATAATCTGCACAACCTATTAACAAGATAAAGATTAACCGCTAAAGGTACATGGTTGCTGGAAATGCAGTCAGGATCCAGGAGTTTGTAATGAAGGCACTATGCCCATGATAACGTGCAGACAAATCATCATCCCACGGTCCTCTCTGCGCACCCCCGTGCCCCAACCCCAACGGCAGGGCTCATCCGTTCCCTTGGGGTAACTGCAAAAGAGCGAAGGCGCAACACTGCAACTTAAAAAGCAAAGCTATTTACCCCAAAATCTTTGCACTTTTCATCTAACCTAAGTGCAGAAGGAGGGGGAATTTTTCAAAGTAGAGAAAAAAAACCAGGATTGACCATCAGGCTTTGCTGTTGATAGTTGGGGAAGGGTGACTGAAAGTTGCCCTCCTGTGCCCTAGGAAGATGACCTCATCTCTCTTTGATGATGGATTGTATTTAGAGGATAAACACGGGTATTAAACCCAAAGGTTAGCAAATCCTTAAGATTCATGAACGCTAAACCCTTTTGAAACTTATTTTGAAGAAACCACGGAGGCTGTGGAAGAGGCTTAACAGTGTTATGAGTCTAAAAGATGCTACAGCTATGGAAAAGCAAGCCACCCAAGGCCCATGGTTGCTGACCCAAGTCAGACTGGGGGACAGTTGTTCCAGTGCAGAGTCAGGCTGTGTCTGGAGCACCAGAGGAGTCAAGCTGGAGACCAAAATTAAAGAGGGGACTGACAAGTTTTGTCTTGTTTTTAGAAGAGGGAGACCAGAGTGTGGAGAGTCCTAGAAATAAGACACAAATGGCCAAAGGAAGGCCCTGGAGAAGACGAAATGGAGAAAGGGGGAACCACGAAGGTTCCTGAAGGTCTGAGAATTCAGACTTTGTGTGGCATGTCCCCTAGAGACAGACTGTGTGCAAAGCAAGGAGAAACTAGCTAATAATAATAATAATAATAATAATAATAATAATGGAGCCATCCCAAACTGGGTGAGAGGGTAAAACAGATGAATTTCAAAGGGTCCTTCCCAAATTCTAATACTCTATCATGACCATCTCCCAGTTTTGGGGTTTCTTACAAATCAAAGGAAAACTGCAAATCTAAAGAAAATCAAGTTTCAAAACCCCTTTGAGAATATCCAGAATAGGCAAATTATAGAGACAGAAAGTAGAACAGTTGCCCAGGCCTCGGGGTGGGCTGGGAGGGAATGGGGAGTGACCACTGATGGGTCCATGGTTTTCTTAGTGGTGATGTAAGTGTTCTAAAGTAAGATTATGGTGATGGTTACACAACTCTGTGAATGCATTAAAAACCATAGAATTGTACACTTTATATGGGTGAGGTTTATGTATGCAAATTATATCTCAATAGAGCTGTTTAAAAACAAAGCTCTCTCGGGATGGCCTCCAGAGGAGATCTCCACCCATCCTCAGGAGTGCACCTCTCTGCCACCACTTAATGCCATCAGCTGCTGCACACGTCTTAGCTGCTCCTTTCTCATGGAAACACTGAATGTTAATTGAGCTTTTGCCCACAGAACTGAGACACTCATCCACCCGTCTCACCTAAGGGCTGACAAGGTTCCTTTCCATGGCTTCCAACTGCACGATGACAGCATGAGGACAAAGTGCCCACGGCTGAGGCTGGGTCAAATCAAGGCCGGGTGAGACCCAGCGCGTCAAACACTCCAAGAGCCTGGCAGGTGGCCCTGGGCCTCTTTAGCCACCGGCTGGTGACCCAGCCACCGTCACACAGAGCGCTCAGGAAGAGAGCCCAGGGGACGCAGGCTCGGGCACAGGGGTCTCCTGAGGGCACCCACGTCCCCTCCAGCCAGGCGGGAACACCGGGATCAGTGTGGAGGAATCAGGTCCCCTCGGCCGTGACCCTCCCAGGTAGGAAAGCAGTGTGCCCCTCCACTGACAACAGATGTGCTCTTGGACCCACACACTGAACTCGTCCCAGGAGACAGAAGGCCAAATACCTCTGGCACCAGCCAGTGCCCTGTTGGGACGGCAAGGAGTATTTTTAGAAATCACATGAAAGCTCCGTGCAGTTCGCACGCGGTCCCACAACAAGCACCTCCAAACGCCGGACCTGCCACACGGCTGCTGGGGCCCCCAAAACCTTTCAAAGCTTTCCAGGAGAGTCGCAACTCTCTAAAGACATCTTAGGGGGGCTTCCCTGGTGGCGCAGTGGTTGAGAGTTCGTCTGCCGATGCAGGGGACACGGGTTCGTGCCCCGGTCCGGGAAGATCCCACATGCCGCGGAGCAGCTGGGCCCGTGAGCCATGGCCGCTGAGCCTGCGCGTCTGGAGCCTGTGCTCCGCAACGGGAGAGGCCGCAACAGTGAGAGGCCCATGTACCGCAGAAAAAAAAGACATCTTAGGTCACGCTCTCAACACACTGAACTTGGGCCTAAATGAAGGTAACTGCAATCACACGATGTGGTCCACTTACTTGCAAAGAGCTTCCACCTCACCAGTGTCATCAGTGAGCTCGAGATCGGAAAATCACACAACGTATATGTCTCTGTGTACGACACGACACCACACACACATGCTCACACACACGTGCACACACACTGTGACAACTCAGCTCAATCCAACTGGGCTGGGGAAAAAGACCAGAAACTGCCATGAAAGAAATATGACTAAAAGAAACAACTCACAGCCATTTAAAAGAGAAGAGTGGGTGAACAATGACACACGCGGACAGGCTTTTTTTTACCTACCTGAAGCCCTGGCTGCTCCCAAAACAGCGGAACGGAGCCTCTGATCTGAACAAAAGACGACACCCCATCATCCATGTAAATCATCTGCACCACAAGGAGACAGAAAGGGAAAGGTATTCTTCAATGAAACCGAATGTCCTGGGGCCGGGTAACGGGATCCGGCTGCCTGAGACCCGACACCAGCCAGAGCGAAGGGCGACAGCGGGCTTGAGCGCCCTCTGCCCCTCTCCCAGCCTGGCCGAGCTGCTCCCCGCCCCGCAGGCCGGCCAATGCGCACAGGCTTGCTCCGCTGCCCCCCAGCCTCCGAGGAGGAGGGCGCGGGTGGATGGAAATCCCACAACCTGAGCGACCTCCCCGAAAAGCCCAGCAGTCCCCTCCCTACCAATTTTAGGAACAGAGGCAAATGGACTCTGGGATTTAACCTAAGACCTTCCTGGGAGCCCTCTGCTGTCACCCTGTCAACTGGCAAAGTAGCAGACAGTGACTTGAAAGGGACTGGAGGAAATGAAATGAACCAGCTGTAGCCCAAAGCCCTAGTTAGCTGCATTAGTCGGTCCTGCACTTGACGATGCAAGTCAAGACTTGACCTGAACTCATAGTTGGTCCTGGCCCTACACCACTGTGTTCTTGAACGTGTCAGGGAGTCCACACACACACATGCATGCACACACACACACACACACACACACAGCCTCCACAAACTCCCAGGGTGACAGCACCTGCACAGACACAGACCATCCTTTACAAGTTAAGGAATGTATCTCCTTCCTACCCCACACACAGTTCTTCCAGGCTGTACCAACTCCTCACCCGTCTGCAGGCCCTTACTGATGCTCTAGTGCCAGGGAGGTCTAAAGGGACAAAAAGTACCGTCCCCAGCATCACGAGGGTAAGGGCTGCGGCAGCTATCAGATGCTGCCCTTTATCTGAGTAACTCTACCCTGGCCTGGCAGGGCTGGCCCCAGGCGATGCTACTGGCCCTTTCCACTTCTTAGCGGCCTGCTCCCTTACAGGGTAGCTTTCCATGCGGCTAGATCACGCTCAGATCACACATGCATTAGTAATTCTGCAGTGGAGGACCTGAACATTAGACCTGAAGGTTTCCTGAACTTCAGGAATGACATGAGCCTGGGAGTTATAATGTTGAGCTGAAACTCTATCCTTTAATCTCCAAAGGAAAAAAATGTACTGGGTGAAGAACTCGTCTGTTTCCAGATACTGATCACCAGCGAATTGGTTAAGCTCCATTATTCTACTGACAAAAGCAGAAGAAAGTAGCAGGCTATTTAAGCTACTGCAGGGAGCACAGGCTACAGCGAGATTACAGGTATACAGCCTCTCTGCCTGTGTCCAGATTGCTGAGAATCACCAATTCAGCCAATATCTCTATGTAAAGACAACTCATAACAGTGCCCAGGACCTGACGGAAGCTAAGGAACCATTACCCTTCACTTTACTTAATACAGGCTGAAAGCACTAGTTCCGGCATTAGACCACACGCCCCTCTTGAGCTGGAACTTAACACAGAACCAGCTTCAGAAGAACACCGACAAGCAGTCCCAGCACTCCGGACCCCACCCCCGGGGCAGAAAGAAAAGATGCCTCTGAATTTCTCTATTCCTCCTCCCACATGAAAAGATTCTAGTTCTGTGCCTACCCTATCATCAGGAACGCCCACCTCTTTGTTCCCAAGGTGGTAGGACAACCCCCACTATCACCCAGTAGTGACGCATTTAAAGTGCTTTCCTTTCTGGGCGAAAGAACACAGGTTTTAAACCTAGTGGGAGCTTCAACACCCGGCCTGACCTCACAGAGGCAGTTTTAACAGACGGCACTTGGGGGCCCTGGTGGAGGAGAGACAGGATGGAGAGGGAACGCAGGTCACCACGTGAGCCCTGGGACACCACCGACCCGGGTCCCACTCCCCTCTGCCCAGCGGGGTGACCCCGGATCTGTTCCTTAACCACCTCCTGCTGCCTTGGTTTCCCTCTCAACGGAGTTAGCGTCACCTGAGGGGTCACGTGCCATGAAGCAAAGGAGGGAGCATTCTGGGGCCCAGGGCGGTCACTCCTTCCCGTTCAGGTCGGAAGCCTCCTGCCCCACAGAACAAGGGAACAGGGTTCAGGCCGCAGGCAGGAGAGGGAATCTAGGAGGGGAAACAGGTGGGAGGGAAACGCAGAGCAGGAGGGTCTTCAGGAAGGGGGAGCCACCACGCCGTGTGGCTCCAGGCCAGGCCTGGCACCGCCGGACCTGGCACCGGAGAGCGCCCCTTTCACAGAGTCGGGGAGCAGCAGCCCAACAACCATAACGAGAAAGGGACAAAGCAGGAAGACTCGCCACTGGATAGAGACACTTTTCTCCAAAAGGCTTTTTGCTGAACTTCTGGTCCAGGATGAGGTGTTTGCAAACCAATTCCTTCCAGGTCTGCATTCTCGGGAGGACACTCACGGTCATCCTAACCTCCCTGGTGAATCAGTGGCCTTATCTTCAGTAGCCAAATCTTTACCTTTTGTTTTCTTTGGGTAAATAAGGGAACTTTCTGTGCCGTGAGTCATGGCGGCAGAGCGAGCCCACCAGGTGGGACTCCAAGCAGAGCCGAAAAGACTGCAGACTCCGCCCAGGGAGACCAAGATGCCGTCCACACCTGCGCACACATGCATCTACACAACACGAATGCGCACACTACATATATGTGTGTGCACACGAGCAAATACACAACACACATATGCCTGCATGCACACACAAAACCCCCCTACCTACAAACGTGCACACATACACAGCCTGCCTTGGAGGAGAAAGACTGTTCTCTTAGGGAAAAACATAAAAGCAAGGCAGGAGTGGATGGTTTGAAAACACCTCCCTTTTCTGGCTCCCTGAGAGTTAGCCTCCACGTCAGGGATCCAGCCTGCTCCGTCTTTCCCCATTGCTTGTCTGAATGACAGAGGCAAGCAGCCCGTCAGCCGCCCTCATGCCTCTGCTACAGGACCTCCCCTCCCCAGTGGCTAAGGTCTCAGTCCCTTAGCAGAGGGCACAGACCGGAGGTGATCTGCAGGCAACACAAGAGGGGCCAAGCTGCCCCAGCCAATGCTCCTTCCTGCCGCGGTCTCAGTACCAATGTCCTCAAGTTGCTGCCTGCACCCTCAGGTGCAGACATGAGGTTTCAGATCCTGCCATTTCTCTAAATGCCAGGTCACGAAGCAGGCAACGCCTTGTGTCTTCCTCTCCCTCCGTGGTTCCCCACTTCCCAGGGTCCTCCTCCAAGACTCCCCGCCTCCCAGGGTCCTCCTCCAAGACTCCCCGCCTCCCAGGGTCCTCCTCCAAGACTCCCCGCCTCCCAGGGTCCTCCTGCAAGACTCCCCGCCTCCCAGGGTCCTCCTCCAAGACTCCCCGCCTCCCAGGGTCCCCCTCCAAGACTCCCCGCCTCCCAGCGTCCTTCTGCAAGACTCCCCGCCTTGCAGGAGGGCCCTTGCAGCGTCCTCCACTAGCACACAGGCCTCTCCCTGCCCTCACTTGCTCTGCTGTCTTTCCTTCTCTCTCCAGGTAGGAGGCTCACAGCTGAGCACTGACCACTCACCGTGGGAGGCACCCCCGAGGGCCAGCTGGTCTGTCTCCTCCCTGCTGTGACCCCACCCGGCAGGCTCCCAATCAGACCCAGCCGAGGGGCTCAGGATGTGCATCTGTGTTGCCGACGAGGACACCCCTGCATCGGCTCTGGGAAACGACCCCTCCCCTGGGGTCACCTCCCCCTCCACACGCCAGGGCGGTCACGCTGTTTGGGGGGCCCGCTGGCGTGACTCTTCCAGCTCCTCCCTCCCGTGGTGGAGAGCAGGGGGTCCGGGGGGAGCAGCCTGAAACGCACGCGCCCCACGAGGAACTGCTTTGGGTGCAAGCCCACGACCTCCTGCCCCATGTGTGTCTGTGAAAACGAAGTCACCGTGGGGCTCACTTGCAGCCTCTGGGTCCCGGCAGGACAGCAGCTGGTGATGTCTGGCTGAGTGTCAGCTCATCCGCTGCTCCCGGGAGCAAGGTCGGCGCAAGGGCCTCATCCAGAGAGCAGGCCGGAGGAAGAAAGGGAGGAAAAGCACAATCCCGGAAGCCCATAAAGCTCACAGGAGCCAAGAAAGCCCTCCCCGAGCCCAAGAAGGGAGGCAGGTGCCGGCAATTTAAGTAACAGGGTGGGCTGCAGGAGCGGGGGTCGGGGGCAGGGCGCTGCGGGCTCTAAGGCCTCGAGGGCCGGCCGCAAGCTCCTGGAGGGGACAGGGTCCCTGCCTCCAAGCCCGAGCACGTACACGGGGCAGGCAGGAGACAAGCACAAGTCACCAGGCACACTTAGAACAACCAGCGCAGAGGCCCAACCCTAGCCTGTAGAAAAATGAGAGGAGCAAGACAATAGGGAGATTGTTCATAAAGCTAAATGTGCTGCATTGAAAGCACAGTCCTGACCTGTTAATGTCAGATTATGTCCTTGTGTTGGACGGAATTGTGGCCCCCCTCAAAAAGATATGTTGAAGGGGCTTCCCTGGTGGCGCAGTGGTTGGGAGTCCGCCTGCCGATGCAGGGGACACAGGTTCGAGCCCCGGTCTGGGAGGATCCCACATGCCGCGGAGCGACTGGGCCCGTGAGCCATGGCCGCTGAGCCTGCGCGTCTGGAGCCTGCGCTCCGCAACCGGAGAGTCTGCAGCGGTGAGAGGCCCGCGTACCGCAAAAAAAAAGGGAAATGTTGAAGGCCTAACCCCCAGCACCTGGGAATGTGACCTTACTTCGAGATAAGAGCCATTGCAGATGCAATTAGTTAAGAAAGGACAGGTTGGAGTAGGATGGGCCCTCAATCCAATATGCCTGGTGTCCTTATGTAAAGGGGAGAAACGCACACAGGGAGAAGATGCCACGTGGTGCTGGAGACAGAAGGGAGTGACGCTGCCACCGCGGGGCATCAGAAGCTGCCAGCGGGAAGGCTCCTCCCCCAGAGGCTTCAGAAGGAGCGCGGCGGTGCGCACGCCCCGATCTCGGGCTCTGGCCTCCAGCACTGGGAGACAATACATTTCAGTCCTTTTCAGCACTGCCCCACTCCCACCATTTTCGGGGCTCGTTACAGCAGTTCCAGGAAACCACTACATCTTCTTACATTTTCAGTGTTAAAATGTCTTATCGTTTAGGAACAGACAGTGATAAGGAGGGGAGCTGCTTTTTCAATGACTTACTTGACAAGACACAGTAGATGGGACCCCAATTTTTTAAAAAACTGGTTGAAATCCAAAAAAATCTAAGGAGCACTAAACAAGGTACTCTCTGCTCAAGGACGGGATGGGGAACGAGG
>NW_006777895.1:3014658-3017421 GCF_000442215.2 Lipotes vexillifer | reverse complement strand
GAAGGCTGACCCGCAGGGGCTCGCTCCGGGGCTGCCCGCTGGAAACCTCCTAAATCCCGCTCAGTTACCAGGTTCAGGGTCTGGTATTTTGATTTGTCCAAAAATGCTTTGCATCTTTGGCCCCCCGCTTCCCAGCACAGCGCTCAGCCTGTGGCAGGTGAAAAGTACTTAAGATCTGTGGAATGAATTGAATGGTGCAAAGACTAATAACACAAGGATAAAGACCGGGATGGAACGCCGTGAGAAGGCCCCCATTTGGGGGCCGCGTTTTCTCTGTCATTTTTAACCAGGTGTTTATTTACCAGCCACATCTATGTCCAGGAGAGCTGCAAGTCACAGGCGAGAAACTACCCCTCTGTTCATCTTCAGGCTGCTGACTGGCATCCCCCTACTCAGCATCTGACCCCAGGAGGACCCTCCCCGCTCTGTGCCCTCTGAAAACCCAGGCAGGTCCAGCTCACACACCGAAGGCAAGTGCTCAAATCTGTGCTGAATTAAACTGGCTAAAGTCCTGGTAGGAAACACCTGTCACAGCTGCAGCCGTAAGAGGGGAAGCAAAGTCCCATCACCACTAAATAAACACGGGCTGTTTGCAGCTTGACACCCATGGCAATACTACACCTGTGCCTTTCATAGGCTATCCTTTGATTTATTCTATCTGTTAGTCTACACGGTGGTATTATCCTACTGTGTAGGATAATATCACATGTTAGCATGTTCGCAAAAAAATCGCCTGTTAGCAAAATAATAATAATAATAATAAATAAAGCAGTTGTAAGACAGCATCTCTGGGAATGAGAACAGAATTTAGGGGGGAAAAAAGTCAATGAGAAATTAAGCAGAAGGTTCTATTCCACGGAGCTGAAAGCAACTCTGCAGCCTCACATGCAGATTTCACAACTCCCAGCTGCTGACTTGCTTCCAGGAGGAAGCTTCAGTGGATCTACAATGAAAAGTAACTTCCTTCTCTCATCCTGCCATTATTCATCTACTTACTTTTGTCTTAAAAAGATTTTCAAACCCTATTGGCTCATCGGTCAGCTGCTCTCTGAATAACCGCCACCCTTCGTGCTATCACGGCAAAAATTCCTTCTTCTTTTTAGCTGAAAATACCCCTGGGTAAGCAACACTTTTCCAGCGTGAGAAGAGAATCAAAAAAGATACAGCATGCAGGGAGTTCCCTGGTGGCACAGTGGTTAAGAATCCGCCTGCCAATGCAGGGGACACGGGTTCGAGCCCTGGTCCGGGAAGATGCCACATGCCGCAGAGCAACTAAGCCCGCGAGCCACAAACTACCGAGCCCATGTGCCACAACTACTGAAGCCCACGCACCTAGAGCCCGTGCTCCGCAACAAGAAAAGCCACCGCCATGAGAAGCCCGCGCACCGCAACGAAGAGTAGCCCCCGCTCGCCACAACTAGAGAAAGCCCGCGCACAGCAACGAAGACCCAACGTGGCCAAAGATAAATAAATTTATTAAAAGAAAAGATACAGCATGCAAACCCGAGGCCACATTTGCAGACAGAGCCCCAGGGACACATTCTGTGCTCCTGGGAGAGAGAGGAGCCACGTTCGTGAGAAACTGCCTCCGGCGCCCCCGCCTCCAACGGAAACAAGTTTGCACAGGTTCCTCTGCTCTGAACCTGCGGGGGCCACGGGCCAGCCTGGGCACTGACCTGCTCCGTCTCCACGAAGTTGGACACATGGCCGTCATCGTTCACGCCTCGGGTGTGGAAGCGAGCACCGGCGCGCTCGCAGCTGATACGGGAGATGAGGCAGGCCTTGGCCTGCTTGTGAGAGGCATACACTGTGCGGATGGCCACCGCCCCGCAGATGACCTTCAGCAGCCAGTCACAGCAGCGCACCTGGTGCTGCCTCAGAGGCACGTGCAACAGCTGGTTCCTGCAAAACAGAGCCCCACAGTGGTTCAGGCCGCCTCACATCCTCGAGGAAACAACGTGCCCAAAGCAAGTCGGGGAGGTGCCTAGGGGCTGTGTTCCCGCACTGTACACTCCCCATGAACTCCACACTCGGGACACACAGCCCGGGACGTTCATGTGCTTTAGAGACACCCCAAACGGCAGGGTCACGAGACACGTGCAGCAGGAAAGGGCTAGGAGTCCTTTCCTGAAGCTGCTCCCAGGCATCAGTATCAGTGAATGGAATCCAGGTACAGGTGTGAGTCAGTCACAGGCCTTTCAGGGAATCTCAGAGAAGCCTCTGTTTACACTGGTGGCCTCTGCAGTTTTTGATAATAAATCCCATCAGTAAAAATTTAATCATGCCTTATGATGAAAGGATAGTGATAAATGATAAAATGACAAATCATAAAAATAATTAAATATATGCATGCTTACATGCTTACTTAAATTATATTCAGATCCCACAAGGTGAATGTAATGAGAGCATTACAAAGCAATGGATAATAAATAAACGGGATGAGATGAACATAAAACCTAATGAAAGTTCTAGTGCTTCCTCCCCATACCCAGTGGATTGTTCTGGGTCTCTGGCATCCACGATGATAATCATGGGGATAACAGCCAACGTTTATCAAGGGCACCGAGCACCGTTCTAAGTGTTTTGGGATGGATCAACTCACTTCATCCTTGAAACAGACCTGTGTACCAGGTGTTATCATTCACCCCATTTTAAAGATGAAGAAACTGAGGCACAGAAGAGAAGTACTCGCCCAAGGTCACGGTGCCAGTAAGCGGCAGCATGGAGTTGGAGCTGTGCTCTTCACCCCGAGCCTCTCCTGCT
>NW_006777895.1:3009417-3014443 GCF_000442215.2 Lipotes vexillifer | reverse complement strand
GCGGGGATTGGGGTCTGTCCTCTCCCCCCCGAGCCTCTCCCGCTGAAGGCCCTACCTTGACAGCTGCACCCGTGCATGGCCACACCCTGCTCTCATCTCTCACTCGCTCGGCCTCCCCAGCGCCCACTGGAGCTTACCGAGCAGGTAAGTGGTTGCTCTGAGAAGTGGGGCTCGGAGGGTGTGCACGGGCCTCAGGCTTCTTCCGGGCTCCACACGGTTCACCCAGGGGACCCAAGCAGTGCCGTTCTGAGGCCCCTAACACGCTCCCCAGGAGGCAGGAACCACCACAGGGTAGCAAGCTAATCTAGATCACAATGCCCTATTTGTTTAAAAAAGGCAGCACTATTCCTGCCCTAAGCAGCTCTCTCCTTTCTGGAGAAGTGTGCCGTGAGCTCTGACGTCTCAGGCGGCTTCTCCAACTGGCAAGAAGCAGCCACTCCCTGCTCTCAGGCCAGCCTCCCCGACGTGACCGCGTGGGCACTAAGGGACACCCCCCGCCCTTAGGAGCAGGGCCATGCCTGACCTCTCACACCAGGGCGCTGGTCTGCCTAAAGAATGATGAGCATGAAGCATTACTTTACAAAAACACCTTTCCCTCTTCTGAAACCCTCTCTAAAATTCAGATGATAAACCATCTTTAGTAATCCACATATGAAATCAGCATCAAGGGAAGGCCTCCAGAATATTCCAGGGTCTTCCAGCCACACAGCTATGGCTGCCATCAGTCACTAGGGGTCAGGAGAAGGAACCGTTTGCCAAACAGACAACTCTAAATAATCCTGTTTGTAGTCACACTGGCCTGACCCCGTGGGAGGACAGCTCATATCCTTGAAGGAAGAAACCCAAACCTACAAAGGAAAACAGCTTGCGTCTCCTTCCAGGACTGGATGGTACTAGGAAGCAACGATCGGTGGGGAACAGTAACCAGCCCAGAAAAATGCCTTCACCCCACTGTACACCAGCCACGTTCAGCATTGACCCCATCTGACTGCAGATGTGGGTTCAGACCTTGAACACTGCACCCCAAATGGTGGGTTCAGGCCATCAAGCCTGTGACCACACAAGCTGGGGCTGACTCAGCTGTGGTCAGCTCCATGGGTGCCGCCCTGAGTCCAAACACCACGCCCTGGAGTGTGGGATGGCCCAGCAGCCTAGCACCCTCCAGAGCTCAAGATAGTCTAGTGTCCACTTGGGGCCTCCCGCTTCCCAAGCCCCTCTCAGCCTTCACTCTGTGATTCTCTGCTTTGTCTTCTTTGCGGATCTCAAATCTCCAACCACAGAGCCAGCATCAGGAGGCCTGGAAAGAGCAGGTACAAAGGGCAATCCAGATTCTCCAGGCACCCAACAAATGTTACAGCCTCTGAGACCTCTAACCTCTGCTCATCAGACAGTCCCAGCTGAAAATGAGCCCCCAGCCTAACAAAGACCCCTCATAACCCACAGCCCCTGTGTCCCTGAGCTTTGCTGCCTTCAGGGGCACATACACCTGCAAAATGGAACTAGTGATTCACAGACACACCATCCCCTGGACCTGTTACTCAGAGTGTGGTCCTCAAACCAGCAGCAATGGCGTCACCATTGGCTCCTTGCTAGAAATGCCGAGTCTCGGGCCCCAGCCCAGCCCTGCTCAGTCAAAATCTGCATTTTAACAAGATCAGCAGGACATTCACACGCTTGAAGTTTGAGCATGCTACTGCCCCCCAAACTCAACAAAACCCGAGAACCTAAGAAGATTTGGTGGGTCAGGGAGTATGGGGACACATGGAAGGATATGGTGAACCCCCTTTCTCCAAATGGGAGTCAGGAACTCACTTGTGGGAGTCCCAAGCACCAAGGTAAGTACACTTATCTGGTGATGGAAACCTATGACCTCCTCTGTTTGGGTAAGGGAGGGATGAATAAATAAAGGGCACAAAGAAGCCTCATCAGTCCTGACTCAGGGCTAGAAACTGGGGTAGCCCCAAAGGCCACCACTGGAATCTAGGAATGCCTCATTATGTGAGGTGTATTGGAACAATTTCTATAGCAGGATTTTCATCACTTTCGCTTCTGACTCTCATCTCCTGGTAAATCTGAGGGGAACAGTTCCATTGCATGTGAATCACTGTACCCCCCTGGCTCTTTCACAGGACTGGTGAGGGTCATGACCCCTGGAGCCCAGAAAGGGAGATAATTTACATATTTATAGGGTCATCCACACCTAGCTAGTCCCTGAAGGAGTGCCCAGATGACCCTAAACATACAGAAACCCAACCACTTTTGCCTGGGCTTCAGGTCTGTCTTATCACACTACTGCACACCACCTTGGCAGGATGACTCAGTTTTGCCGTTGATACAACTGGTTTGGTTTCATGATTAACAGCATGGGATCTGGAGCCAGATGCCTGGGTTCAAATTCCCTCTGTTATTCAAGCCTCAGTCTCCTACCTGTAAAATGAGGATAACAGACCCTACCTCATTGGTTACTATGCGGATTATGTGAGTTATGACCCCCAGAGAACTTAGAACAGTGCTTTATAAATGTCGGTGGTAAATGCCTGTACGCTGGTGGATAACCAGGAGAACTGAGGGGACCAGGGGCCAGGGAAGCACTGAGCACAGGCCCAGGCACTTAGGAGAAACCGGCAGATGCTGGCACTTATGCTCTTTACTTATGGAGCAGATTTTCCTTCCTAAGTCTGCATTAAACCATGTTGAACACCCTCCCTGACCCCTGGTGGGGAGTGGGGCTTGTTTTCCTCTCATTGTGCGGAGAGTGAGCGGACACAGATCACAGCTCTCACAGGTGACCCACGTGCCGGGGATGATGCAAAGTGGAGATCAAGGATGCAGGCGCCCATCGGAGCCCGCCCTCCATGTAAGCTGGGGGCACGAGAGCCCGGGCCCCAGGGTCTCACCAGAAGAAGGAGTTGCCCCACTCGGAGCTGTCATCGCCCTGCTTCTGTGCCCGGACAGTGAGGTCGAAGCAAGACCCATCACTGGGCCACGAGAAGTAAAAGACCCCCGAGTTGAGGATCTTCCTCAAGGCTGTGAGGCGCTCCTCCTCCTTGGCCTCTTCCTGAAGTGGGTAAAAGTCGGTGGCGGTGATTTTGTAGATTTCGGCCTCTGGAATTCTGCCCACGGATGTGCAGCCCGTCACCAAAACCAGGAAGCTCAGGGAGGTGCCACCTGGAAGGGAGTGAGACATGGGGGCTGAGGATCACGGGCGGCAGAGCGGCTGGCGGTGACGCGGGTGATGGGCAGCCGGGCTTTCAGCGGCAACCACGCAACTTCCTGTTCTCGCCTTTGCATCCCCCAGACCTCGCCTTCCTAAACTCCATGGCTCAGGGGTCCGCCCTGTCACCTGAGCCCGAAGCCTGGAGCCATGGTTCCAGAGCCCGGGCCCTGTCCAGCAGCGGCAGTGTCACCTGCAGCCTGTTAGAAATGTGAATTCTCGGCACCACCCAGGCCTCTGGGGCCGGGCCAGCAGGCTGCGCTTACCAAGCCCAGGTGGTCCTGCTGCCCTCCAGAGTCTAAGGATATGCCTGCCTGGAGCCTTCCCAGCCCCACACCTCAAGCCTCTCAAATCCACCCTCCTCACGAATCCTCAGGGCCCCAGCCGGAGTCAGTCCTCCAAGCTCCGTCGCTGGAGCGGCCTCCCAAACCCGCTTGATCGCAGACCTCCCTCCTTTGCTGAAATCCTTCCAGGCTCCCACTTGCCCACAGGGCTGAAGTGGGAACATCTGGGACCTCCGAGCCACTCCTGCCCACCTCCTGCCCCTTCCCACACACAGCGCCCAGGGTCCAGCAGCTTTTACAGGCCGTCTCTGCAGCTCCTCAAATGCGCCCTTGCACCCCTGGGCCTCTGCCAGCGAGGCCTTCCGCAACTCCCTCCCCAGTCACCTTCCCACCCTCAGCCTCTAGACCAGCAAGAGCCTTTCCAACGCCTCTACCCAGCCCCCTTCCCAGAAGAACTCCTCTCCACCCTTCTGGGGTCAGGTCGGCAGCACCTCCTCCAGGGAGGCTTCCCTGCTCTCCCAAGACACTGCTGGGTATCCCTTCTAAGGGCTAAGTGGTAGCCCTCGTCACACACAAAGCTAACAGCCTCCTTCCCTGCGTGTGTCCCCCAGTAGATTGGGGGTTCCTTAGGGGCAGGGCTCTATTTGGTTGTCATATCCCAGCATCCTGGCATTGCATACGGCAAGTGTTTGATGAACACTTCCTAAATAGGCCAATGAGAGAGCAGCTTGAGCCTCCCCTCCCCCGGTGAAAGGTTACCCCAACCAGTGCAGACCCCACTGCCAGGAGGAGGACACACCCCTCTCCGGGGATGCCACCACACCATCCGTGGCTGTTTTCTGTTCCAAGGCAATGCTTTACTCTGGGGACAGTGGGGACACTGCCCCATAGTCCTCTTTTTCAGGAGAAGGCCCAGGAGATAACTTGGGTAACTAGCCTTTAGGGGCTGGTGTGATTCTGGTCCAGAGCATACTCCTCCCATCCTACTGAGGTTTAAAGGACCCGATCCGACCAAGATCTACTCCAAATGTTCAGTGGTCATTATCCGGAGCGATGGTGGTCAGCGTTCTTAGATCTCTGGACACTTTGCTAAGACCCCTAAGACTGCCAATTCCACTGCTCACGTATGCTAGGCTCCTTCCTCACACTGAATGGGAAAAAGAGTCCTGCTGGGGGTCGGGTAACATCTGGTTTTTACTAAAGAGCCCTTCATTTGATAAATAGGTCACCACTCGTACCAGGCCTACCGGGGGTTGGGGGTCACATACAATAGGCAACCATACTGGCTCGTATCCCACGTCTCCAGTCACATGATCAGGAAATCATTTTGAAACAACAAGAATAAGGCAGTTATGCCGTGGACAGTGCCAGGTGTCAGGGGGCTGAGTTTCTTAAGCAGAACAGGCATCGTTTCTGGAAGACAGGTGGGGTTTATGTGGGGTTGACATCCTCAAATTTCAGCCTCACAAATACAAATACTACCCTAGCCTGTGCTAGAACCAATGCCCGTGCATCCCATCTGCCTCTT
>NW_006777895.1:3001997-3008992 GCF_000442215.2 Lipotes vexillifer | reverse complement strand
ATCCCATCTGCCGCTTCCGATGGGCTCAGCACGGGGTGAAAAAGAGTTCGAGAACTGTCCCCTTGCAGTGGCCAGAGGACAGCCCCGTGGTCTCGGCTGCGAGCCCAAGGTTAGACTCTGGAGGGGGTGGGTTCCAGGGGAGGCGTGGAAAATTCTACTTTACATCTCTCCATCCGAGTCGTGAAGTGGGTTTCTGGCATCATTTCCTCAACAGCCTCTGCATCGGGGGGCCGAGTCCCTGGCAAGAGTTCCAGGGTGCTCCGAAGACAGCACGCACTTCCTGCGCAGGGCAGTGGCCGCGGGGGAGGCGTGGGGCGGGCGTGCAGCTGAGGGCGTGGAAAGGCTCTTGAAATATATGAGAGCAGAGGGAAGGGGCCGCCACCACCGAGGCATCGGGCTCCCGAGTACTGGGACGAGGCGCTCAGGAGAGGGTAAAGAATGAGAAGAGCCACCACGTGGGAGCACGTTGGAAGCAGATGCTTTAGTGACAGTTAATCCTCAGGGAGATGCTTACCGTGTGCCAGGCACCATTCCACAAACTTCCTCCCAGCACCCCCATTAGGGAGGTACCATTTTTAGCCCCATTCAAAGGAAGGGAGACAGAGGCACAGGGAGGGTGAGTAGCCTGCCCGAGGTGGCACAGCGGGGAGGTGGGATTCGAATCCACTTTCTGGCTATCCCACCCGGGCAAGTTACTCAAGCCAAGTCTGGTTCCAGAGCCGGTGCTCTTAACCATGTCCTTGCAGAAGTATGGCCAACCTGCCTGACAGCGCTGCTATTTCACACAAGAGACTGTCCCCGGGGAGCTGAATCACCCGCCCAGTGCACAGCTGGTCTGTGTTGGACCAAGATGCAAACGTGGGTCTCACCTTGGCCCAGGCTCCACCTGGCCGCAAGGTCCAGCGGCCTTCAACAACTTTGGCTGTTGTCTAAGGACTGTGGTTGACCAATGTACCTCTCGCTCATTTTCAAATTGACGCCAGAAGGGTTCACTGTTAGTTTAAATGGTTGTGAGTGATATATTTTCCAGCGTGTGCTAAATGTTGACATGTGAAAGCAAAACCGTTGTGGGCCTCCTTACCAGCATCCAGTGGAATCTAGACGGTGATTCATACTCATCATCATCTATTGTTTAAAGGAATCCGTGAACAAGATCTTTAACAGACGGGATTTTCCCTCCTATTTCCAGCCCCCTTTCCCCACAGAGCTTCATCCTAATGTGACATTTTGTGCTTCACCTGATCATATTGTGCAGCAATTTGACTCTGGAGCTCCAAGTCTCTAAAAAGGGTTTCTTCTGGCTTGAGTTATCACTCAAGCAATGATTTTTAGTACACGATTGGTCAAACGACGTAAACGAAACATTTTTGTTAAATAATTGTTTAGGAGAAAAAGTAAAGATTTGTTGGAAAGGCTTCTCTTAATGGGATGGATGGGACTTACAGTTCATGGATAAATATTATTTATTGGTGGAATGAAACTATCAACAGATTCTATATCAATTCTAGTTCTATTTTCCATTTTCATAGCAGTAAACACTAAGAGACCTCGTTTACATTAATAAATAGGTGGGAACAGAAAGAGCTTCATTATAGAAATGCCACTCAACCCTTCAAAATCCTTCTGAGCTACACGTTAAAAAAAAGAAATCACAATAATCTGTCAACAAAATTACTGTTAATGCTGTCAGCTGATGCCCCAATTACTTTTTCCATTTTGTGGAAAGCAAACAATTGACTATCATCTGGCTTGTCAACAAATTTGCCACCTAGTCATTGAGGTGACTGGCTTCCTCAACTGCTGACAGTATTCTGAACTGTCCCTGTGTTTGGCATCCTAGAGGCATTTACTTCTGAAGCAGCCCACCACGGTGAGATTCCGGGCAGGGGAAAGGTAAGAGAGCAGACGGGTGGCTGTGGATGGAACAGAGAGGGTGAGAAACCAGCCCCTCATCACAGGACATTTTTAGGCAAACCGATTAATGGAAGGAGTGGAGGGCTTGGAAACTGTTCTCCTCAGATCTAACCATTTCCTGCACTGTGGACAGTCTCTGTGACCCCCAGAAGAACAGCCCTAGGCCTCCGTCCCTCCAGGAGGGGGACATGCCCGGCCTGCTCAGCCTGGCAGGGGTCACTCCAGCCCTGGCATCACCCCGTCTACCCATCTGTATAACAGCCCCTGTGCTCTCATGCACTGCAGGAGACAGGGGTTGGGGGTGGTACCATGAGGATGCTGTTAGCCTGTGATCCCACACAGAAGGCGTCTCTAGGGGTAAAAGTGAGGCTGGTGGGATGCGCCACCCTGCCCCCCACCCCAGCGTGTGAGAAATCCCCTCTGCCGTCACCTTGAGCACGGAATCCAAGCTGTGTTTCCAGTAACCCAGGATCAATTTTCTCACGGCCCAGAAGTAAACTGGGCCTGGGATGGGGGTGGGGATGTCTCAGAAGTCATTAGTCAAGGCTGAGTCCAGGGGCTGGAAACCAGTTAGGGCCTTGTAGCAAGGCAAAGACAAAAGCCAAGCTTGCCTTGGCCTCAGAAGACGGGGCTCTGGGCTCTGCACGCCTCCAATGGCCTCTGGGGCCTCAGACAAGTCCCAGGCCCTCTCTGGGCACCAGATGGGCTCCCCGTCCCTTCCAGCTCCAACACTCCGGTTCCAACACTCTGGTTCCAGCACTCTGGCCCAAGCAAGACCATGCCTGGGTGAGAGGTTGCCGGCCAGAGTCAGGTGAGGAGGGGTGAGGGCAAGAAGTGGGTCACAGGCCAAAAAGACACGCCACAACCAGAAGAGGTCACACCCGCACACAGAGGCAGCCTGAGTGTGCAGCGTGGGGCAACGGAATGCAACCAACTCGATATATATACTTGTTCACGGGGACAGGGCTTCAGTTTGGGAAGATGAAAAACGTTCAAGAGACGGATGGTGGTGATGGTTGCACAACAATGTGAATGTCCTTCATGCCACTGACCTGTACACTTAAAACTGCTTAAAATGGTAAATTTTATCTTATGTTTATTTTACCACAATTTTAAAAAGCCTCCAAAACCTCAATATCAATGTAGAAATCCTCTCCCTCAAAACCCAGCTCCAAGTCAGAGCTGCCCAGGAGAAACCTGCCCAGGAGAAACCTGCAGTGCCAGTGTCCGAGTCTCATCTGTGGTCACCTGTCATCCATCATCTGGCTGGGAAGGGCGGGCGCTGGGACAATGCTGGGCATTTTCTGTGTTGGGTTTTCTCTGTGTTTGCTCGGCCTTGGAGTTCTCTTCCTGGCCAGGTGCATACTGATCTCAACCCTGGGTGCCTACAAACTGTCTTACCTACTCGTCTGCTGGTAGAGGATACTCTCAGATCCGTGAACATGGGACTCAGGGAGCCTAGGCTTCCCCAGCTGTGAAGTGATGAGCTGTGGCCAGAGGAGCCCAGAGCTCCCGCCCCTGCCCCTTACCAACAAGCTCAGAATTCTAATTATCTGTATCCACCTGTTCGTCTCAAGTACCTCTTTATCCTTCCCTGCCAAGAAGATGAGAGCAGTGAAGGCAGCGGTGCGCTGGCAGTTTTCACCAGCTCCCGGGAGCCAGCTGAGCATATCACATCCCAATCCCACACTGGCCTGAAGTCAGCCACGGTGGGTGCATTTACACCACAGAAATTGGCAAACGCGACCTGTCAGGGAGTTCCCCCCAGAGAGCTGGAAGTCAAACAGTGGAGAGCATACCACTGGGTGTAAGTATTAAAATAAATTATTACAACTGATGGCCATCCCCTTTCAAGACTTGCTGGAGGACACTGCCTTCCCCGAATCTCAAAGGCTCAGAGAGACTCAAAATTCCCTCTCCAGAGACGTTCCATTCTGCAGTGACTGCCCAGAGAAGTCAGCCCTCGGCTGGCCTGTGCAGACTAACCACCACCAGGAGTCCCCGACCTGAAGGCGCTCAGCCTGGGCCACATACCTAGTTCTCCCAGAAAGACCCACCCCCTGCAGGACAGCCTCCCCCAACACTCCGTACCCAAGTTCAGTCCATGTTCATTCTCTCATGTAAGCCCCTTCAGAACTATGTAAGATAGACTTGAGGCAGTTTTCCTGCTTTTAGAGGAAATTAGAGATTAAATTAACTCAGGTCAGTCTGTTGAGAAGCCGAAACTAGATTTGAGGAGGGCTGTCTGGCGGAAGGTTTACAGGACGGGCATGTACAGTTTCACAGGCTGTGCACTGCACAACTCCAGGAGACACAATTTAGAGACCTCAATTTCTTCAACCCCTGAGGCTATGAAATAGGGAGGCCTTGAGAGCTTAGGTGAAAAGGGAGTTAAATCTCTAGAATCATTGGGATAAATTCTTTCCATAACTGTACTCTCACTTTCTATGCTTTGTACTGTGTATGTGTCAGGAAGCCCAGCTCCGGAGCTTATTGCGGGGGCTCCACCCCCTTCCTGCTGCCATTTCAGAGAGGAAGGAGGGGCTTTGGCTCTCCACGAAAATCTACGAACCTGTATATGTTTCTTAATTTCTAACATAAAAGGCTGTTTTCACTGAGGTAGACTGAAACTGAACAACTGCCCCAAGTTAAGAGCCTGAGGGGAAGTCTCTCTCTTTGTACAGAGACCTTCAGCCTAAGAAAATCAAAAGGGGCGGCCAACTCCCACTCGGGCTGGTTGTCTCGGTAGCAAGTGAAAGTTGGAATTTCACTCTGTGCTGCTGACACCCTCCACAGGTGGGGAAAAAAACAAAACAGACCATAGTCCTGGGGTGGGGACTTGCAGTGGGAAAAGAAATTCAAGTTAAAGCCAAAGACTCCTCAGTGTAGCCAAAGGGAATTTGAAAAACTCGATAACAAGGCCCAATCCTTCCATCCTTCAGATACCCTGGGCACTTTCAGAAATGTGTTGAGAAAGGCCAGATAATCCTGACATTCCAAAAGTCAAACGCATTCTCACCAAGCAGGGAGCCTTCACAGCCCACCCTGCAGGGTGACACTGGTGGGCAGGGCTGAGGGTATTTAGAGGACACCAGAAATGGGGGCTGGGGACCACAGGTTGTGCTCACTCACCCCTCAGGGGAGGGTGGAGGGCTGCAGGCGGGGAGGAGGGCCTTGTCCAGGGCAGCCTTAGGAGTTGGTCACCTCTCTCCACTCGCTGCCCGGGGATGAGCCTGCTGCAGCTGGGCACCCGCAGACACCTTGGCTCACTCTGACAATGTCTCTGGGGGCTGCCACCCTTCCCAGTTAGGACCAGTTCCCTGGACCTGATCTCAAATCATAGCCCAGGAAGAAAAGCTTTGCCTTGAGATATGGGGAAGGTACTGCTTTCCTGGCCTTGAAATCTCAGCCTTTCTGTTCCTTCCAGGACAGGACAGCCTGGTGGTTGAAGGAAGCCCCTGCAGCCAGAAAGCAAGAGTTTAAAACCCAGTCACCACTTGGGGACTGCCCAACTTTGGGCTAGTGACATATGAGAAATGGACCATTAATTTATGTACAAGAAGAGTGTTGCCAAGTATAACTAGGATGCCAACAACTGTAACATATCTTAAATGTCCAGGTGTTGTAATATAAAAAATGTGTCACAGAATAGATGAAATACAACTCTTAAGCTGTCTGCCAGTAACAGTCCCTACCTCATAGGTTGTTGGGAGAGCTGAGTTAATAAATTAAAACACTTAGAACAGTGCTAGCACAGAGTAAGCACCATGTAAGGTTAGCTGTCATCCTCATATCCTCATGACTGAGGAAAGGCCACAGGAATTTTTCAAAACCTCAGAAAAAAAACTGCTGCAGGGGAAAAAATCTATAGAAACCCTTGGCAGGCAGCACATCTTCATGAAAAAAGCAAGGGTCTGGAGGCAGCTGGATCCAGGTTTGAATCCTACCTAAGCTTCTTAGGCAAGTTTCTTTTACCCTCTCAGTCTGTTTCCCTTACTGAAAACGAGGATAAAGATACCGTATCACACTGACTTGTTTTTAGGATTAAAGAATCTAATGTATACTTAGCCATTGGCACAAAATAGACATTGAATTTTGTCACGAGGGTACCGAATGCTTTTCCTAAACACTGTTGGGGGATGATCAATGCCATCATCATAGTTCAGAAAAAAACCATCCCACTAAAGAAAAGACCAGAAAAGTAATGGCAAACAACAGGGCCGTTCTGTCAGCTTTCAAAATCCTCAATCCAGGAAAACAGCTGCTCCGTGGATGTGGAGATGCATGCGCTCAGCTCGGGAAGAGCCTGCGTTTGGTGAACTCACAGCCTGCTCTGGTCTTGGCCCCATAAGCCCTCAGAGACACTCAGCTGTAAATTAGGCAGCCGAGAGGGGGGGAAGCACATGGGGCTGCAGCCCCAGAAGTGCACCAGGGCTCCCAAGAGGTCTAGGAGCACAGAGGTGAGCCAGGGGTCCCACACGGAGGTGGTGGCACCCCACCCCGGCCTACGGCTCCGCCCCTCGAGTGTCAGACCGAGCAGGATGCCCACTTGCTCCTGTAATTCTCTGTCCCTTCTAGTCACACTACGCAGCCCAGTTCTGAAGGTCTTTGCCTTGCTCTCACTCACACCCACCCTTGGTGCCCGACGGCCAGGTGCTGGTGGCTTTTCTCTCCTTGCCAACAATGCGCCGTCCCAGCCCCTCTCCCTCAAGACACACGCAGCAAGTCCAGGGGCTCCGGGCCTCTGACCGCCACCCCATCTGGAACACAGATCTCTTGTAAACAACAAACAAGCCCCTGGGTTGAGCCCTCCACCTCCAGACCAGGCTGGAAAACCTTAGATCCTGGTGGGCACGCGATGAAGGTGAGCCTCCTCTGCATCCAGGGCAGAAAGCAGCACTGATAGGACCAGGCTGCGCTCACCTGGACCTCCTGCCCAGAGGAGCTGGCTCAGCAAAAGAAACATTTTAAAGGATGATAACAGTTAAAATAAAACGCCTAAATCCCACAGTTTTTCCACACTAACGTAAGAGAGGCTCTGTCCAGCACCAGAAATCTATCTAGCCGTGGGGGGGGGGGGG
>NW_006777895.1:2992036-3001933 GCF_000442215.2 Lipotes vexillifer | reverse complement strand
GGGGGGGGGGGGTCTGACAGCTGCTGCCCCTCGGAGTGGGTACTTACCAGACTTGAACCTGAGCTCCCCCAGGCAGCCATAAGCATCAGTGAGCTTTCCATACTGGCCTTTAATGACCTCCTTTTCTTCTGGAGCTGGGGAAGAAACACAGCACAGACAGCATCAGCTGAGCCTCCTGCTGGAGTTCATTCACTGCAGCTTCCAATGCAGCTCCCACCCACTCGGAAAAGAAAACGCAGAGACAATAGCTCGGCCCCAAGTAATATTTGTGGAGGTCTGAGGATCAGCAAATCACTGAGCTGCAGTAACTCAGATCTTCCCACCCAAAGCTTGGTCTCTGGAAGCTCCGACAGCTGCCTGAGGGCTGGAGAGGCAGAGGGGAGTCTCCGGCTGGCAGACGTGAGTGTGAGGGTTCAAGCCAGGGGCAGTTGCTGCAGGCCAGCCCCGTCCCTCTGCGCGGCAGTCCACATGCTCAGAAACAGCAGTGAGTCATCGCTCCCTGATGGGGAGGAACTTCCTTCTTAACTATCGTCCACTGGAGGCTGCGTCGTTCAAGTGCCCACCTACCCCCAGGGACCAGCTAACACATGGAGGCTAAGCAGGAGGCCTGGGGCCAGTGAATCCCAAGGCAGGCTGATGAACAGAGGCCCCGGGTCTTCAGCAGTTACTGGGAACGCCCAGGGCGAGACCCAGCCTGGTGCAAAAGCGAAGGAAGAAAAACTGACAGAGAGAAAGACTGTTAGAAACAGGGAGCCCTTGACCTTGACAGTGATGCCACAGACACCATTGGAGATGCCGTTGGCTGTTACAGGGGCCAGGCCTTTGTACCCCTTTCTCAGAAGAATGTTTCTAAGTGCACAGAACAAAACATAAACATGAATGAATCCTCAAATAAGGACCTGGCAAATACCATTAGGGAGACTTACTAGGAAAGCAGTTACTCAGCCTCAACTGAATTCATCGACTGAGTTGGCCAAAAAGTCCGTTCGGGTTTTGCCATAACATGGAAAAACCCGAACGGACTTTTTGGCCAAACCAATAATACAAGGGCTCTCCATCTGGGGAGACAGAGGAAGGGACCCGGCCAGATACCGGAGCTTCACGGATAGCTTTTGGGGGAATCCATATGATCTCTAAAATTGTACGCAAAATTTTTGATGTATATTTTTATGAGGCTAAGATCCATAATTTTCATCAGAATCTCCAAGGAGTTATATGGTTAAGTTATACGGTTAAAAACCGGTTTAATAAATGACATTTTCCTCCAACAGTCGTGTGAATTTTTCTAATTGATTACGTTTTTCTTTTTGGGTGGGGGGGGGGGAATCAGGGAGACGGGTAACCTGCAGGTAATCACCATATAGCCCTGCCGACTCCATCGACTTGCCTCAGAGGATGTGGGACAGCTGGGAGGCGATGGAATGATGCATTCGTCTCCACCGCTGCGGTAACTAATGACCGACCACATACTCAGTGGTCCAAGACAACACAAATTTGTGATCTCACAATTCTGCTTGTCCGAAGTCTCTGAAATGGGTTTCACCGGGTTAAAATCAAGATGTCAGAAGGATGGGGTTGCTTCTGGAGGCCCTAGAAGAGAAGCCACTCCCCTGCCTTCTGTGGCTTCTAGAGCTGCCTGCAGTCCTTGGCGACTGGCTGCTTCCTCGCTCTCCAAAGCCAGCCGTCGCATCGCTCTGATCTCCGCTTCCATCTTCACTCACACCTCATTCTCTCTCCTTCTCCTGCCTCCCTCTTCTATCTGTTAAGGACCCTTGTGAGTACACTGGGCCCCCAGATAACCCCAAATAATCTCCCATCTCAAGGCCCTTAATGGAATCACATCTGCAAAGCCCCTTCTGCCACGTGTGGTAACATTCATAGGAACTGGGGATTAGGGTGTGGACATCCGAGGGGCCCCAGATGGATACAACCCAGTTCCTGGATCCTCTCCATTCCTGAGTCTGCTCTCTGCCCAGGGTGGTGACAAACCCGCCACTAAGGGATGGGCCCTGGGCCCTGTGCCATGGAGCCCTCCTGGAAGTGGCCTGCTCCCTGCTCTAGGACACGTGAAGCTCTAGGACAGGTAAAGCCTGTGAAATCTCAACCCCACAGGTGGAAGCGAACTGCCCCTTGCAGGCCCTGTTCAGGGCCACGCATGGTGTCTCCCAATCTAACCAGGGAGAGGCCTGGTCCTCACCTTGGGGGACAAGTTGCTCAATGCAAGAGAATAATTCTGACACGAAAAAGTCATATTTTAACCCTCAGAGCTTTACAAAGCCTTTGAACAGAACCCTGAAGCCGGAGTATCATCTGGGTCTCACTTTGCTGACCCTAAAACAAGGCGGTCTTTGTGCATTCATGCACCTCTGCAAATAGTCCCGACCAAATAAACAAAACCCCGGGAAACTGCCAGCCAAAGTTAATGTGGTCAAATCCACACTTCAGAGGTGGGAACAGGGCTTCAGGAGAAGCCGTGGAAACAGACTGACCCCTTGCCCTGCTGGATCACAGAGGACAAGCCCGCACACCATGTCCCCCGCCCCCCGCGCTGGGAAAATTAAACAAACACAAACAGAAAAGACTTTTCATCCTATTTTAAAAACAAAGAAGCACAACGCCACCAGGCCACTTTGTCCCATTCAAATCCTGTAAATGATTGACTCCTGAATATATAATCAACACCATTATCCCTGACGTTCACACGTGGTTCACACGGCAGGTCATGACCTTAGTGCACGTGACAGTCCTGGGAGATGCTTTAGCTCCACCACAAACAGACTGACGGTAAATAAACCAGGTGGCCTAAAATATCGAAACTTTCTCAGCTCTCGGTTCTGGAGCCTGGAAGTCTGGAAGCAAGGTGTCAGCGGGTCACACTTCCTCTGAAAGCCCCATGGGAGGGTCCTCCCGCCTTGTCCTGGCTTGTGGCGGTGGCCATCAATCTTGGCCTTCCTCGGCTTGGAGCTGCGTCACTCCAATCCTTGTCTGCATCGTCACGTGGCTGTCTTCTCCCTGTGTGGCTCTGTGTCTCTCTCCTCTTGTAAGGACACCCATCACACAGGATTTGGGGACCCCTCCAGGATGACCTCAATTCAAACTAATTACACCTGCAATGACCCTATTTCCAAATAAGGTCACATTCCGGGGTACCCTCTTAAAGCCCAGACTCCGGGCAAACCGTCTCTCCTTTTCTCCACGCCCTCCTCTCCGAGGCCCCTTCTGACCCCTGCAACGCGGAAGCAGGATGCGTCCCATCCCTGTGACGCAGGCCCCCTCGCGGCCCTCACAGCCCCACCTCCAGCACCTGTTCCGAAACTGCCCAACATGCCGCCTGCCCCAAATAACTGTTTCCTCACTTAGTGTAGAAGGAAGAAGAAATCCATTTTGCTCTTCAAAAGGGAGCTCACAAATCAAATACATACAAGCCTCAGGCAGGTAATGAATGAATGAAGCTGCTGGAGGGGCCATGGGCGACCAGAGGACACACGCCCCTTCTGATGGGGGCACACAGTCCGTTCCCACCCTTTTACCCCAGGAGGACAGGCCAGCCCAGTGCCAGCAAGCCTCCAGCTTTTCAAGAGAAATAGGATACTTCTGATTTTTCAGTGTTGGCAACCAGTCCAGATTTATTTTAAGCATCGTGTGGGCTGCACACCTCTGCAGACTGTATTTGATCTGCCCGTTGGCAACTTCTGTCCTTCCTTACTTAACGTCTCAAAAATAGACTATTCCTGTCTTCCACACTTTTTTGCATTTCCGGTAGGTTTCTCCATGTGAGGATGTTTTTGCTTCCCCCGCCCACATCCCCCCTCCCCGCCCCCCCACTGGCCATGACTTTCCAGAAAGTGCTCTCGTTTACGCTCCCACCCTCATCCTCGTCCACCTCTTGCCCAAGGATTCAGCCGTTCATTCAGTGGGCATGTATCTGAGAGCCAAATGCGGCTGGCACTGTCCCAGGTACAGGGACCCAGCAGGGATCCAAACAGACCCAAACCCACCTACGCCAGAGTCAGCCGAGGCAGACACTGGGCAGTGGCAAAGAAGGGACACATGTCATGAACGGATGAGTGAGGACAGTGGAGGTCAACCCGGTGGGGCTGGGAGCCGGGAGCCATGGCACTGACGAGGCTGCCACAAAGGTGGTGCAGCGGCAGCACCTACTCGGTGCCAGGAACCACACAAGCTTCCTGCCAAGGGGGACAGATCAGATCAGTAGCACAATACAGACAGTGATGTGAGCTAAGGAGAAGTGAGCAGGGAAGAGGGGCAGGAAGTGGGGGGAGTGTGAACTTTTACAGTGGGGTCTGACAAGGCCTCACTGCAGGGGCGACCTTTGAAAGTAGATGAAGGAAAAGAGAGAGATGGCTGAGTGGACGGTCGGGGAGCACTATGGGTCCAGAAGAGCACATGCAAAGGTCCTGAGGCAGAAGCATTCTTGGCATATGCAAGGGTTAGCGAGGTCAGCGTGTCTGATAGGGGAAATGGAGTTGGGGACACATTGCAAAGTGCTTTCTAGGTGATAAAGAGACTTGGGGTTTCACTCTGAGTGAGAGGGAAGCATTGCAGGGTTTTGAGGATCACTCTGGCTGTCCTGTTGAAAACAGATCCTAGAGGGGCAAAGGAAAGGCAAGGAGACCAGTTAGGAGGCCCTACAACGATCGAGGCAAGAGAGGATGCTTGGACCAGGGTGGTAGGACTAGAGGTGCTGGGAAACGGTCAAATTCTGGTAACACGTGCACGCACGCACACACACTTTTTTATTATTGAAACTTCCAAAGAAGAGCAGACTAGTATAATAAACCCTACGTATCCAACAGCTCTGACTGCTATCGATTCACGCCCAAACTTACTTCATTCATACCCGTCACCCACTCTCCTACACCTCAGATCAGTCTCGTAATGTGGGCCTCAGACAATAAGCATCAATCAGTGTCAGGAATAAAAACTACGGGACCCCATCCCGTCCCTACTGAATCAGAAACTCTGGCCTTAAGACCCAGAAATCTGTGTTTTCACAAGTCCTCTGGGTGAGAACCACTGCCCGAGATTATTCCAAGTAAATCCCAGACTTCATGTCATTTTATCTATAAATATTTCTGTACGAATTTCTAAAAGAAAAGGGTTCTTTTTAAAAAGGGAGCACAATACCATGATCAAATCTAAAAAAAAAAGAAAAAATGTAACCATAATTCCTTAACATCATCAAACATCTGCAGATATTTTGAAGGCAGAACCAGAGGATCTGTGGACAGACCGGATGTGCAACACGAGAGAAAGACAGGGTTCAAGGATGACGGCAAGTCTTGCTCCCGAACAACTGACAGGATGGCGTGGCCATGACCCCCGGTGTCTGTGAAGACAGACGGGCCAGGTCTCGGAAAGGCACTGGGAGCTCAGTTCAGACAGGCCCCAGATTTCGAGGATGGAGTCATGTCATCTGGAGTTACACAGAGACATCGGCTGAAGATACAAACTGGATGCCCCCAGCAAACAGAAGGTGCTTAAAATCATGAGAGTGGGGGAGATGGTCTGGGGAGTGCGTGGAGGGGAGAGCATGTCTAAAGGTTGGGGAGACGGAGAAGAAGCCAAAAATGGGCTTCCCTGGTGACGCAGTGGTTAAGAATCCGCCTGCCGATGCAGGGGACACGGGTCCGAGCCCTGGTCTGGGAGGATCCCACATGCCGCGGAGCGGCTGGGCCCGTGCGCCCCAACTACTGAGCCTGCGTGTCACAAGTACTGAAGCCTACGTGCCACAACTACTGAAGCCCACACGCCTACAGCCCATGCTCCACACAAGAGAAGCCACCGCAATGAGAAGTGCGTGTACCACAATGAAGAGTAGCCCCCGCTCACTGCAACCAGAGAAAGCCCGCGCGCAGCAACGAAGACCCAACGTAGCCAAAAATAAATTAATTAAATAAATAAATTTTTAAAAAAATCATTTGTATTAAAAAAAAAAAAGAAATATAAGAAACCAAAAAGATATAAGAAAAGCCAGCAGTGTGTGGTGTCAGGAGCCCGGAGGACAGTGCTGACAGGGGGCACGAAGGGTCAGTGAGGTTGGATGCTGCCCTGAGTCCCGTCCCACCAGGACTGAGCATTCATCACTCTAGGTGCACACAGGTGAGCCAGGAAAGAGCAGTTTCCAGAAAGTTGAGGGACAAAAACCTGAATGGAGAGGAAGAGAAAAAACAGAGACCGTGAGTAGAGACAATTCCATGTGTGTGTGTGTGTGTGTGTGTGTGTGTGTAGAAATGGGAGGCTGCAGAGCGGGAAGTGGGGTCTAAAGATTTCCCGAAGGTTTGCACGCTGGTAGAACTGATGCAAGGGAGGTAACAACTGCTGGAGGAGGAGAGAGAGGGGACCCGCCAGCAGTGCCCTGGACTGGGTCAGTGACCCGACGTGCGAATGGGGGCTGCCTTAACACAGAGTCCATCCACGCAACAGGAGAGGAGGACACAGGGACAGATATGGTGGGTGGGTGAGGCAGAGCTGCAGGGGGAGGTGTGCAGGAGCTGTCTGGGGATGCGGGAGGGCGAAGGGGATATAGGAGCATCGCTGAAGGGCCTGGGGACCCTGAAGGGGCAATGAGACCCGGCGGTGTGGTGGTGGGTTGTCTCCAGAAACTTCCAGCCACACAGAGGCAGGTACAGGCGAGGTGAGGAGGACCTACCCAGTGGTTTACCAGGTGAGTAGTAACGAGCAAGAGGGGGCAGGGGTGGGGATGAGATGCCGTCACAGAAAGATTAATACATAGAAATAGTGGCAAACCTAAAACTGGTACCTAGTGGGTGTTCAGTGAGGCCTGGCCATTGCTGGTGAGTGCCTGCTGCGTGGCTCCCTAAGGATTGGGGGTAGAGGCAGCCTATTAACCCGGGTCCCACAGGTAAGAGAAGTAGGAAGTGGGACGGCAACCAGAATGAACAGTGTCCACAGCCTTCTCTAGAGTCCACACCCCGTGCTTTGTCCTTTGTTTGTTTTGTGAACTAAATTTGCTTTGTACCAGAGTCTGCTTCCTGAATGAGGCAGTGTGGGAGGACAGGGTCATCCTATCTATCAAGGCCAGACGTGGAAGCCTCCCCGTCTGCATTTTGGAGAGATGCCTTTAGGTGGCTTGGAGGATGGATTTGAGAGGGAGAGTCTAGAGGCAGGGAGGCCTGGAGGAGGCTGGTTGCGGGAGCAATGAAGCTTGTTCCAGAAGGATAGCGGTGGACGGGTGGAGGGCCCAGGACAAAAGTCTGTGGCGGGACACTCCACACCTGGTTCCTGCAAGGACCAGAGGGACACAAGGCCGAGGGGTCCAGTTGGGCAGTTTCACCCCCACAAGGGGGGCAGGGCTGGTGTGTGAAGGGAGGAGAGGCACGGGGGTGCGGAAGTGACTGGAAGAGGCGGCAGGTTCACCTCCTGCACTGTTGCTGGGAATGTAAGTTGGTGCAGCCACTATGGAAAAGTGTGGAGGTTCCTCAAAGGCTAAAACTAGAGCTACCACATGATCCAGCGATCCCACTCCTGGGCATATATCCAGACAAAACTCTAATTTGAAAAGATATATGTACCCCAATGTTCATAGCAGCACTGTCTGTGATAGCCAAGACATGGAAGCAACCTAAATGTCCATCGACAGATGAATGGATAAAGATGTGGTACACACACACACACACACACACACACACACACACACACAAATGGAATACTACTCAGCCATAAAAAGGAATGAAATAATGTCATTTTCAGCAACATGGATGGTGGATTGGGAGTTTGGGGTTAGCAGATGCAAACTATTATATAGAGAATGGTTAAACAACAAGGTCCTACCGTATAGCACAGGGAACTATATTCGATATCCTATGATAAACCATAATGGAAAAGAATATGAAACAGAATGCATGTATATGTAAAAAAATATTTTAAAAGAGGTGGCAGGTTCACAGGATCGTAGTCCCAGTGGGGTCAAGGTGGTTGGAATTGGGGAAGTGAGGGATGAGCTGGAAAGATGAAGGTGGAGGATGAAAAGTGGGATGTCTGACACACAGGGTGGATGGAGTGTCTGGGCCGACAGGAAAGAAGGTAAAATCGTCAAGGAACCAGGCGATTTCAAGGAGGACCAGGGGCAACAAGGTTCCTTGGTGTGCATGGACAAAGGGTCAACAGAGCCTGCAAGAGAGTTTGACCCTAGATTAACCTCCAAGTCCTGTTTCCCTGGTAACCTGATAAACCCTGTCTATAATACTAGACGAGATGGCTTATGATAAAAATAGACCTGTCTGGTAGCAGGCACTGGACCGGGAGGAACCACAGGTGACCAGAACAACGATGAGGCCACAGGAGACTCTTGGATGGGGCTGTCCTTTGAGGGAACCTGGAAGCTCAGCTGACCACCAACACTAGATCCTATCGGGGAGTGAGGCTTCTCAGCAAGACAGCCCTGGCATCCACACCTCCCTAGCGTCCACACCCCGTGAGTGACCTTACAGAGCTGCTGTGAGGATGACTCCAGAGAACGCTCCGTGCAGCCCCGCCAGCAAGCTCTGGTTCCTGTCCTGGATGCCAAGTGGGGTGCTGACAGTTTGGATGTTTAGATGGGCCTAGGAAGACCTCCTGGTGGGCGCTGGACATGATATTCCTAGTTGACTGCTTTTATGGTGGAGGGAAGGAGGATGGCCTGGAGGTGGCAAAGAGGAGCCTGGGGGGACACGCATCCCACCCCCGGGTCCAGTGGGCCAAGGGGAGTGGAAGAGAAAGGGCCCCACTGCAGGGGGAACAGTGCTTGCCCCAAAGCAGAGCAAAGCTGGCCCGGGATTCTGGTTCTCAGGACAGACCTCTGTCATCAGACAGAGCTGGGGGGGGGGGGGGGGGGGGGGGGGTGTGGGTGCCACCACCCACATGAAGGCCTTCGGGGGGGCGGGGCAGGTCTTGTGAGAGCCACAGGCTGCAGCGAGAGTCTGCTCTACTCCAGGCCAAGCAGGCCACGTTCCTGGTCAGCAGGCCAGCAGTCTGGATCAATAATCAAACCAAGCGCACGTGCTGCTTTCTTCCATAATATTTTCCACAATTAACACCCCTTAAGGAAATTCAATCAAAGCCCAGCCCACAGGTCAGAAAAATAAGTAGGCCAATTTAACAACGCAGACGGTCCAAGTCTGAGGTACCATTTGTGGCTGCGTTCTTGTGCCCCACCTTACACCACCTTCTTCTATTTCAAGGTCTCAAGAGGACAGAATCATCAAGATCAAGGTCAACGACTTCATGTGCTAATTCTGAGCTCAGCTCAGACTGGCTTGTGGCGGCTCCTTCCAGAGTTATCAGTTGGGAGCTAAAGCAGCTCTCCAGAAAGACAATGGTTTTCCTCGGGCAGGCGGGCTGGTGGATGGAGGCTGCGGGAGGGTTGCTAAGCAACGTGGAAATCAAAACACCGGCTGAAACAGAAGCTTGAGAGCCCAGACAAAAGCCAACTGGGCAGACACATCAGTCCCGCTAAGAAACCTTCCTGCTCTCCCCACCACCTCTCCCTCTCCCAAAAGTCCAAGCCGCGTGAAGGGCGGGTTGGGGGGTGCACCCCGAAAACACGACGTAAGCAGAAGCACTGTCTCCCAGCAAGGCTGTGCATACGTGCGCCACCCAGCCAGAGAAAGTAAGAGGACAACGTACGGTCTCCTGTGGCCACAGCTGGAGAAGCAGCTGGATAAACTCCCCTCCCCGCACCAAGGTCAGCAGTGGCTGAGGCGACCAGCCTGGAAGAGGAGGCCGGCTCCTCGGACAAGAGGACTTGAGTGCTGGGCTGGATACTGAGCCTTTAGAGTTGAGTCTTTTTTTTCCCTAAAAAGAAGGGTCCCGGGCCTTTAAAACATACTGACACAGGGCTTCCCTGGTGGCGCAGTGGTTGAGAGTCCGCCTGCC
>NW_006777895.1:2984184-2991773 GCF_000442215.2 Lipotes vexillifer | reverse complement strand
AAAAAAAAAAAAAAAAAAAAAAGAATGATCATCAATTACCCGCTTTTCCACAAATGCGTGCAAGCTATCTTTAGAGGTAGATCCTTCAGGGCAGAGTCCATGGGCTGACCAGACACCTCACTCCTGGGCCTTCTGTCCCCCTCCCAGGCCCCCACAAGTGACTCCCCCCTGCGGCAAGTCCCGACATGTCACTCCCTCCTATAACAAACCCTTCAGTGCGCTTCCCTTGACTAACAACTTAGACCCAAGGCCTGCGCTGGGCGCTGAAGGCTCCACTGCCAGCTACTTGCCCAGTTTCTTCCCTGACTGACCAGCCCGGGCCTTGGGCGTTTCCCCTCTTTTCTTCCTTACTCTGCCTGCGCGCTCCCCCCAGCCCTGCTACGGCCCCACTGGAGTGCCTCGGCCCTCACCGAGAAGCCCCGTTTCCATGCATGTGCACACACAGACACACACACACGCCCGTACCTTTAGAAACCTTGTCGTGTGATCCATATACACCTTCTAATGCTACATGAGGTGCAGGGAGGGAGGGGGAGAGAAGGGGAAAGTCACACCCTTTCACACTTCAATCCCATCACTCAACAGGGATGCTAGATGCCTACTGTGTGCCAGGTGCTGCTCCAGACACTGGGGGAAGCAGCAGTGAGGCAGGAATACGACCAGGAGGGGAAGCATCCTTCAGGAAGCAGGTGTGATCACCTGGGTGATGCTACGGGCAGACCTGCGTGAGATCCGGCAAGGTAGCCATCTCTGGTGACCCTGATGGAGGGCTTCAGAGTACCAGAGGGCGAGCACCAAAGCCTGGCTGAGACTGCGTCGCGGATAGTGGGAGGAGGGAGAGCGGAGACAGCCCCTTCACGTGGGGGAACGGAACAGAGAAAGGAGGCGGGGCGTTGGGGTCAAGAGAGGGTGTTTCTAAACATGAACCGTCTGTTGGTGTACGGGTGGAAATCATCCAGCTGGGAAGGGAAGGGAGGAAGCGGGGCAGCAGAGTCTTCAGAGGTGAGAGGGGACGGGAGCAGAGCCAAGGAGGAAGAGAAGGGGCACAGAGGGCACGCGCCCTAACAGAGGGAGGCGGCGCCGCCGACACGGGGCAGGCGGAGGAGGTGACGGGTTTGTCAGAGCTCTGTTTTAGTTACTTTCATTCTCTCAGTGAAACAGGGAGTGAAATATTAGCGGAGAGGGAGAAGGTGTTGAAGGCCTGAGATGAGAAACAGTCATCCCGGAGGGCGGAAGAGAAACCTGGCTAGGCAGATGCAACCAGGTCACCGAACCAGCACTGGAGACCCTTAGGAAGTTGTGACAGACAGATCAGTGTGGTCGGGTTTTCCTCCAGCTGCGTCCAGCAACATGAGGGTGTCCTCGTAGTGGGGGAGAGGGCTAACCCAGGGCCAGGGGTTTTGCCTGGCAAGTATGAAGGAGAGAGCGGCTGAAAGAGGGGAGAGCGTGTGCAAGAGGAATGATCAGCATGGATGGGAATCGAAGCAGGACAAGGAGGCAAGACAGGATGTGAGGGGAGGGAAGGTGCTGGGAAGGCTCGGGGGCCACAGACGCAAGGTCTGAGTGGGGGTCCTGAGCGGGTTAGGAGGGCAGAAGGTGGCGGAGAGGATGCTTGATGCTGAACTTCCAGGGCGGTATGATGACTGGTGATGAGAAGGCCGGCGGCGTGAAGGGGGATGGAAGGAAAGACTTGGCAGTGAGGAGGTGAGAGCAGCTAATGGGCACGACCATAGCTAGGCTGGGACAGGAGAGGTGGCGGAAGAGCTGGGTGAGCCAGGAGCCCAGCCCTCCATGAATGGGAGCATGGCCGAGAGGCAGGCAGTCTTCCAGGGAGGGATAGGGACCTGCGGGGGAGCAGCGGTGAGGAACACAGACAATGACCCTGCCTCCAGCAAGGCCGCCGGGTTTGGGGGAATGCATGAAGGTGAGGTCGGGACACAGTTCCAGGAGGCTGGGGTGAGAGTTGATCAATCTCCCCAAGGTCGATTACTACTCTCTATTTTAATCCAGAATCCAGACAACAGTCGATAATCCATTTCCTAAGCTTCTCTGATTTAAAAATTTTTTTGTTTGGTCAGATTCACTAGGGACCTGACAGAGCAGTTCGTTCACCTGTGTTAGATGCTCAGAAACTGTCACAGCGCTGCAGCCACGCTCTTTGGGGACCTCTGACAAACTCGGGAGCACACAGGTCCAGGGAAGATGAGGGAAGTTCAACTCAGCGCAGACACGTTATTATCGCTTTATTACCGACACCCCACACATAGGTAATATCTGGGGGCGTAGTTTGTGACAGGTGTGGCCTCTTTCTCCATACACGTCTATTAACTAAACACACCTGCTTACTCACAGAGGCACCCCACCCAACATCAATGGGAAACGGTCACAGTTTTTTTTGTTTTTTTTTAACAAAAGGGCGGAAGAAACCTTCTCAAATGAACCTAGTCACACTGTTTTGTTGATTTGGAAACTGTCTCCTCCAAATTACCCTCCAGCCAAAGGCTTTCTGTACCTGGAATTAGCTCTAGTCTCGAAACAGAGAAGCCTGTGGCTGGCTCAGAACCTGGCCTTAGAATCTTCATCCCCTCACAGCAGGGATTCCCGAAGTGTACCCTTAGGGACACTGGTCACCGTCAGGTGTTGATGTATGTTCTGTGAACTAAAGGTCAAAGGTGTTTTGGCAAGGCAGGGCTGTCTCAGTAGGTGGATTTACTGCAGGGCCTGGCCAACTTTCATATGCTAACTCAATGCTGGACATCTCCAAGGGGTCACCGTGTCCAGACTCCCCCAGTCATTTGCCACAAAATCCTTTCTGGGGAAGTCTGCCTTTACAGAATGCCTCTGAAGCCTGTCCCACACTCCTCCCAGGGGGCCAATTCTGTCCTCCCCAACCCTGGCTTTTTTTGACAGGTGCCATACCTCTCACCAGCCCCACCCTCTGGCCATGGTGGCCCGGTCCTACCTACTGCCACTCCTGGCCCTGCCACGGCTGTTGTTCATGTCCCAAGCACCTGAGCCCTGCCCTGATGTTCCCAGCACTGAGCTGGGCTGGAACCTGGGCTGGAACCTCCCCAGAGGACAAGTTAGATCTGGGCTTGTCTGGGAGCCCACGGGGCTGACCTGGGGAGCCAGTCATGAGAACCAAACATCTGCTGGGAGAGGGGTGAGCCTAAGGGGACGGACAGGTATGTGGGCGCAACTGCAGTCCAGGGGGGAGGGGTGGATAGGAGGGGTGATGCTGAGGAATTACACTATCTGTCACCCGAGGCTTCCACTGAATCTCAGGAGAGAGAAGGCAAGAGAAGTGGAGCAAGAGAGAGAAAAGCACTCATCCATCTAACGCGGATGACGGCGCTCAGCAGAGCTGGCAGTGTTGGCTCCACTGCCGGGGCCATTATATCTTTCCTCTTGAGAATTACTTAGTGTGGCTTTTGCCAATTTTTCTGTTGAATGATTGGCCCTTCTTCTTTGTGATCCGTAGGCGTGTTTTTATAGCACTCAATGGTCATCAGTCCTGTATATGTCCCTGTATATGTTGCAAAGGGCTATACATAGTTTCCTTCCAGCCTGCTGCTTGTCTTTTAACTATATTTATGGTGTCTTTTGATATCCCAGAGTTTAAAATGTTTCTGCAGTCAAATCTATCAGTCTGACACGGGGTAAAGGAGGAGCAGGGGGCCCTAGGGTGCCACCAACGCTGTTTCCAGATTTTCACGCTGGTTATGCGACGTGTTCACTTGGTGAAAATTCACGGAACTCAGTGAGAGGCCCGCATAACGCAAGGAAAAAAAAAAAAAAAAAAAAAATCACGGAACTGTCCACTTAGGATTTGCTTTCTGTATATGTTATATTTCAATAAAAAACAGTTCTTAAATCTCTCAGGTTATTTTTTCCTTTATGACTTCTGAGTTTTATGCTTTGCTTAGAAGAGCTTTCTGTACCATTACACTGTGGAAGCTTCTCCTATGTTTTTTTCTAAAACTTGAAAAGTGGGATTTCTTTACATTTAACTCTTAAGTACCTCTGGAATTTATATATGATTTAATGTAGGGCTCTAACTTAATTCGTGTCCACATGGGCTTAACAAAACCTTTTTCTGACTCTCCAGCTCTGGTTTCCTGGGAACCCCATAAAGGTAAAACATAAACCACGTCACTAGATAACACTGCTTATGGTCAAAATGAACTTCATGAATGAGGAAGCCCCTATGGGGACATGAGCCTTGGGGCTTCCTTAAGTGTGACAACTTTTGTAGCTAAGCATGCCCCTTTGTGAACCCCAGAAACTATACCTATGGGGTTTTTATAAGGGATCCTAGCTCCTGCAAGCACAATGCTGTAAGCTGGCTAGAAGCTAGCTAGCGACAGACAGCTGTGTGAACAGTCACCTGCATGAACTGCAGCAAAGACCACTCACTCCCTGGAAGGGGAACCGCCCGGCACTGACCTGTGGGGCAAGCCCTTCTCCCTTCTGACCAGACAGCCAAGGCGGACCTGCTCTGAAATATCTGGCTGAACAAAGCAAGTGCCAGGTTGCACAAACACCCTTTACTGAGCATCCACCTTTCCCCCGAATGATTTAAATTGCTACCTTAATAATAAATTAAATGACTCTATTTACATGAGTCTGTTTTGAGCCCTCTCCTCTAGTCTACTGATTTTTGCCTATTAAATCATTGTTAAGGCTTTATAGTATGATTTACTGTCTAGTAGATCAAGACTGTCCTGATCTTTTTCAAAATCTTGGCTACTTTGGCCATTTCTTCATCATTTGGCAGTGTTTCCTGAGCCTCTCCTCACGTCAGACGGTGTTGAGAACACGCCCCGTATTAGTTTCTTGGGGCTGCCGAACAAAACACCACAAGCTGGAGAATTAAAGCAACTTGCACTTGATTAATCAACTGCAAAATCCAGTTGTGGGCAGGGCCAGGCTCCCTCTGGAGGCTCCAGGGAGGATCCTTCCTGCCTGTTCTCGCTTCTGGGAGCCCCAGGCATTCCTTGGCTGGTGGGAACATCACTTCCATCTCCGCCTGTCTTCATGTGGCCATCTCCCCTCTGTGTGTGTGTGTCTTCACATGACATTCTCCCCTCTGTAAGTACCTGTCTCTGTGTCTCCTCTTCTTACAAGGACACCAAGTCCTACAGGATTAAGGGCCCATCCTACTTCAGGATGACCTTAATTTTCATTCACACCTTAATTATGACAACAAAGACCCTATTTCCAAGTAAGGTGATACTCAGTTACAGGGGTTAGGACTTGAACATATCTCTTTGGGGCGGACAGTGCAACCTACAACATCCTGCTCCCAAGGAGCTGGCACACTCAAGACCCAACAGATGTTGGAAGCAAATAAATAAGGTAATTTCAGTGACATGTGCTATAAAGACAAGAAAACAGGTGAGGGTACGGAGACAGTTGAGGCGTGGAGGCCGTGGGCTGGTTTGGCTAAGGGTGGTCAGGAACGACTTGCCAAAGTCACCGAGTTAGGCCTGAATGAGGATAAGGTGCCTAGGTAGAGGTCTGGGAAGGGCACTGCGGGCAGAGGGCACAGCCAGTGCAGAGACACTGAGGCAGGAACTGGTCAGGGTCACTCAAGAAGAGTGAGCCCGGGAAATGAGGGGAGACAGGCTGGAGGAAGAGCCGGGGCAGAGGACACAGGCCGTGCAGGCTCAGTCAGGCCATTGTCTGGGGTCAAGGGGACGGCCCGGGAGTGGCAGCCAAGAGGCCACTTAGGAGGTGGCATGTGGTCCAAGGGAGAGAAGCAGTGGCTGGACTAGTGCCGTAGCAACTGCAACAGGGGAACCGGTGGATTCAGACATATTTTGGAGGCAGTGGTCTGGACATCCTGGTGGATTGGATGGAATTGAGGAGAAGTTAGGGATCTGGATGACTCACAGGTTCTCTCTGGAGCAACTGGCCCACCCACGGGGGGCTGCCATTGCTCAAAACGGGCTAAGCCCATGCACCACAACCACTGAGCCTGCGCTCTAGAGCCCGCAAGCCACAACTACTGAGCCCACGTGCCACAACTACTGAGCCTGTGCTCTAGAGCCCACGAGCCACAACTACTGAGCCCACATGCCACAACTACTGAGCCTGTGCCCTAGAGCCCATGAGCCACGACTGAGCCCACGTGCCACGACTACTGAGCCCACGTGCCACAACTACTGAAGCCTGTGCGCCTAGAGCCCATGCTCTGCAACGAGAAGCCACCGCAATGAGAAGCCCATGCACCGCAACGAAGAGTAGCCCCCACTCACCACAACTAGAGAAAGCCCGCGTGCAGCAGCAAAGACCCAATGCAGCCAAAAAGAAAATAAATAAATAAATTTATATTAAAAAAAACCCAAACACTCCTGTTGACTGCATTTTACTCATAGGTACTTGCATTTACAGATTTATTGAGAACATTTTTACAATGTTGATGTTCCTTTCCCAAGAATATGCTGTACCTTTCCACTTATTCAGTGCATCCATAAAGTTTTATAGCTTTACATATTTTATTATGTTTATTCCCAGAAACTGCTGTTACTGCGAGTGGAATCTGTTTTTCCTATTACATACTCTAATTGACTAATGATGGTATATGGGGAAACTACCGATTTTCATCTGTTGAGCTTGAAAAGCAGCCAGTTTATTAATTCACTACGTCTAATGAACTATCGCCTGCCTATCACCCAGCTCCAACAGGCATCAAAATTTTCCCAATCTTATTTCACCTGTTGTGTCCCCACTGTGTGTGTGCACATGAGTCAACATCCGTCTGTCTCCTGGAGGGTTGCCACACAAGTGCCAGACGTGATATCGCTGGACTCACAGAGACTTCAGGGACTGTCTCCTGGATTTCCTAAGTGCACAATCTTATCATCTGCACCCAAAGACCTGAGAGTGTTCAGGAGAGGGGAAGACAGAAGCCACAAATGTGACGACTTTCCTGCAAGACCCAGGAGAAAGGCAGGGACCAAACTGAAGTCACAGAGTTCATCCTCTGCAGCTTGCAGGGTTCTTCCCAGGATCGCTCCTCACGTTTTCGTTCTGGGTCTATTTTCTCTTGTAAGACAAAATTCTAATAAGCTCTCAGTAACTTAATTTTCCTAACATCAAACTGACCCAGAAACCCAAAGGGGAAGCGCTGCTAAAGTCAGACACACACCCAGAAACCCCTGAAGTCTGGAGCCATCCCTGTGCAGGCAGTGGTATTTCATTGCAATTTCTCACTCCACATATGTGTCTTAGGTCATTTGTTCCAGTTCTGTGGCTGGACTAAAATTTTATCACGACCACACGAGTTAGAAAAGGCCAAGACCTGTCCACCTTTTCCAGGGCAGTCTCTAGCTGGCATGGTGCCTTTCTGTGAATTAGCAAAAAGCGTCCCCTCTGGACAGATTCAGACCCACAGTCGCAGCTTGGAAAGCAGGGGAGCTTGGGAGGGGACAGGAGTTCAGCCCACCTCTCCCAGCCCTCCCACCCCACCACCTCACCCCAGAAGCTGGCACGGAGGCCTGGACCTTCCCCTGTGTTCCCATCCCAGACTCCTGGGGTCTTTGCAAATGTCAATATTCTTAACACCCTAATGGACATCATACCTC
>NW_006777895.1:2979450-2984115 GCF_000442215.2 Lipotes vexillifer | reverse complement strand
TGTCAACAAACAGCAAAACTTAAAGAATAACAGCAATAAACTTGTTAGTTCTGGTTAAAATCAGTTTATACTATCAGACGCAATCTGAGTCCTCACTCCAAGCACCGTGTGTCCTGAGAAAGCAGAAAGTAGCCCTTAGAAATGGGAAGTATAGGATTCTGTTTGTCCACTCCAGAGACCTACAGTTTCAACACGGAATCCCATTCCTGCAGCTCTACTGCTGGCTCTCTTGTGTTACCCCCACAGATGTGCTCTGACCATGGCTCTTGCCCCCTTGTCCAGCAGCATAGGGTCCTGGTCCACAGGCTCCTCCCCTCCTGGTCCACAGGCTCCTCCTCCCTGATCCACAGGCTCCTCCTCCCTGGTCCACAGGCTCCTCCCCTCCTGATCCACAGGCTCCTCCTCCCTGGTCCACAGTCTCCTCCTCCCTGGTCCAAGGGGTCCTCCCCTCCTAGTGGTCCCAGTGAAAAGAGAAGCAGGTGCCACTAGGCAGATGGACATTGTTATAAGTGCCTGGCTCAGGCCTGAGTGGATGGCAAGTTATTTCCAGCCCTCGTGTTCCAATATTCCTTTCTCTATCCACACCATTTAAATGAAAACAAACAAGTCCATTGTTGACACAGGCCGTGAGGCGAGTGTCACTGTTCTGTTAAGCCAGAGCCTGTGCACTGCTGCTGCAACTGATAGCCTTCCATCATTCCTCTCGGCCAGCAGGATCCAGCTCAGCTCTGCCTGACCTCAGCTCTGCCTGGTTGGGAAGCAGGAACGGCAGAGGACTATCTCTGATTAAAGAGTTTTTCCAACATACAATATTTATCAGCCACGGATAAGATTCATGGTGAAGCTAAGTCCATGCAACGTATAGACAATCAACACAGACAAACAAGCCCACTCATCCCAGACACACAATTTGCCCCACTCCAACCCAGATTGTTAAAAAAATGTTATTCAATATGAGGAAAGGTATGATTTTCAGAATGCCAGTGGATACTAATAAGAATCTGCTAAAAGAGCTACTCAATTAGCATAGCTTAGTTTAATAAATACCGTATGTTCCTAATTTAAGCTTAAATTGTTATGGCTTAAAATTTTTTTTGCTGGTTACAGTAAAGGGGCAGAATCAAGAGAGAGAATTTCATGCATTTTAATTAATTCATAAGTCTCCAGTAAAAAATGTATAGCATCAGATTCCTAAGTTTAGCTCAGACTTAGATCTGAGCCATCTTAGATTTTACTTTGCCAGGTCATTTCTCCTAAGATTCAAATTTCTGGGTAGTTTATAATTTTAACTAGGTGTGTAAAGTAGGGGTGTTGCTTATTTGTTTATGCTTAGTGTTTAACTTTTTGTTTTGTTTTGTTTTTTTAAAGACACATGGAATCTGAGAGCAGGGAAGCCAGAATAGGTTGTCATGCATTTGTTTTCAGATTAGGATTCTGAGGCCTGGGGGAATTAACTAAATTCCCCCAGATAAGGAAGAGCTTAAGGAGTCAGGGTTAGAATTCAGGTTTTCAGGTAAGCGAACAGATGAAGGGTTTGGAGGACTTATCACTAGAACATTCCAGGGTCAGACCTGAGGAAAGGAGTTTGCTTTTTCTGAGTACAGATTACTACCACCTGTCAGGAATGTCAGTATAAGTTGAATACAAAAAGGCAGCCGGCCAGCAGAGATAAGCTGTACATTATGCTCACCTTAAATCTGGCCATTTTGCTCGCTCTTGATGGGTGACCGGCCCATCCCAGTCCTCCGCTGGGTCTGAGCATCAGTCCTGAACACCCTGCCCTCTCCCTACCCCACCCCCAAATCCCACATCAACACGGTAAGTGGGAGAGCATTTGGTGGCCCAAGTTCTGCTCCATGAGACCTCACAGTACTTTAAAGGGCATAGGAAAAGTTCCTCTTCCTTTCTTACCACCTGTTTTGCCCTGAGCATCACCTCAGACCTTGTCAAAGAGCAGAAGTGGCAGAAGACGATGCCCTGTTCTCGGGGAGGATATGGTTCCAGTGAAACACACAAGAAAGAGTCGGAGAGTAGAGCACAAGGGTCCAGCAGGTGGGGCTGGGGGGACGGCCCCATCACGCCCCAGCAGCCTGGGGAGGTGAGGTGGAGGGGCGGAAATGGGCACAGATGCAGGAACAGAATTAAGTACCAGCTCCCGTGATGTTACAGAAGCCTCGCCGGGAGAGTCCCATATCCTCAAAAAACTGCCATAAAATTAAGTTCAGATTTCTGCATTCATACTTTGGAATTGCTCGCATGAACTGGGCCACCGGAAGGAGCTGTTCTGCCCGCCCTCCACAGCTAATATGCTCAGTGAATCCTCCCACCCGGAGTTATTTTCTGAACCAAGAAGCTATATAAGCAAATGGCAACCCTCCAGCTTCCTATGCCTCGAGTTCAGACTGCTGCCCCCCAGCACCCAGCCAGATGCATCCAGCCTTCCTGGACGGGGCCTTGTGCTCCACAACAGGTACCCAGTGCCCACCTTGGGTGCAAAGCAGTCTATCCACCCACGTGGCAGAGCCGTCCTCAGGGCCCCAGAACAGAGGACAGGAAGATACAGGACAGGAGGACAGGAAGATACAGGACAGGAGGACAGGAAGTGGCCTGGGGTCCACTGCCACCTCTACACCGAGAAACCCAGCACTTCCTTCAGAGCCTTGAGTCCTAACCAGGCTCTGTTCTAGGTGTCGGGACATCCACTCAGAAGGACAAGACCCGGCACAAGCCTCAGCTCTGCTAGAACACAGGACTGAAGCCCACACATTTCTCTTGAAGATCTCCCCTTTGTAATATCACACGCACTGCTCGGAAAGCGGGTGACTGCTTTCCCCAAGCCTGAACACCCCTCTATAAAAAAGTGTCAGATGGAAAGCCAGTCACAGTTGGGATGCTATGCGATGCTCACACTCACCAGCAGCCCTTCTCTTCACTGACTACACGTGTGTTTTGAAACCAAGATAAGCAGAGAGACAACAGGACACGGCTAGTGTTTATCATACACACTGAAATTTCTTTTTTTCTAAGCATGGGATTTTAGCAAACATACTGCTCTCTGGAGCCCCCTGGACTTGTTCAAATCACAGCTCGGTCACTAACTAGAAACAGAACCTCATGCAAGTTCTTACACTTCCCTGTGCCTCAGTTTCTCCAAGCGTAAATGGAGATTATTAGGACCTGCCTCTTTGTGAGGACTGAATAAGTCAATACATATAAACCACAAACAGCGCCGGGTACATGGTAAGCACTCCATAATTGTTAGCTATTATTACCAAGTGAACCAAAGTTTACCTGACCAGCTGAAAATTCAAAACACTTTGCAATACATATCCTTGAAGCAAAATGAGCTCATATGCGTATTTCCTAAGATAGTCTACCCACAGAATACTGGATCAAGGACGGGCATGTTTTTAAGGGTTTCATTAAAGTGTCCTCAGTAATGACTTACATTTACATAACAGGGTCTCAGGTCTCCTTCCAGCAAGTCCTTGAAACAGGAAATGCCTGTAACTGGGCTGTTTTGTGTTGACTTTCGCTGAAAATCTGCCATCTAGCAAAGCGCCCACTGTAACTGCAGCCTGGAGATGCCAGCACAGCGCTAGGGCCTCGCTTTCAAGCCCTCAGCTTACTTTGGTGCACGCACCTTTGCCAGCCTGATTTGATTTTCCCCTGGAGATGGGCTGGCCACCACACACACCCTAACAATAGGGACCCCAATCTAATTCCCAGGTCTGAGCCTGGGGCAGTTTGCCAGGGCTTTAGGGACACTTTGAGTGGGGAAAGAAACATCATCCTCAGGTGGAAAAGTGACACCGTCCATCAACAGAAGCTGAGCAACCACAAATCACAAAGGGTTGCCTGGGTGCCCAAGGAACGCCCCAGAGTAAGACCTAGGCACATCTGGCCTGACACCTACAGGGTCTGAGCCAGGTACCATCGGAGCCCTGCACCCACTGTGTGGAACTATTTGTAAGGTTTCAAACAAGCTCACAAACTGTTAAGTAAAATATGTTTTATTCTTTTGGCTTGAGAAGGACACCCCCAGGACTAACTGGAAGGCCAGGTCCAGAATGTGCCCAGTAGGGAGAGCCGCCCCTAGCCTGGCCCCCTTTTCTTTCCACCGATCCCAGCCCCCTCTGGGCTTCATACCACCTTGTAGGGGCCTCGTGCACACACCTGAGGACACCCCAGCAAGTGTGCGTCCACTTCCACTCACACCCTGCACCCTTGCTACCCCTCCTCCAGACCTGGGTAGACACACCCACTGCACAGTCTGTCGGGGGCCCCGGGAGGAGACCAGAGCAGGCTGCATACAGGCTGGGCACCATTTATGCAGGAGATTCCAGGATCCTGTGTACGTGGACTGTGGTCCAGAGGTAGTCAGGGAGAGGGCCACAAACAGCACGGGACACGGCCCCTTGGCCCGACTCCTCATTCTGGTGAGAGGCACAGGTCAAGGCCCCCTCTTGCCGTGGTCTAGGGGCAGTGCCTCCACTGGGTCCAGACCACTTCCTTCGAGCCTATCAATGCTGTCCCAAGAGGGGGAACACTCGGCTTTTCCAGGCTGTGGTTTACTCTTTCCGTGTGATCACTTCACTCTTAAAAATGTATCTTGGGGCTTCCCTGGTGGCGCAGTGGTTGAGAGTCCGCCTGCCGATGCAGGGG
>NW_006777895.1:2937747-2979242 GCF_000442215.2 Lipotes vexillifer | reverse complement strand
CGGAGCGGCTGGGCCCGTGAGCCATGGCTGCTGAGCCTGCGCGTCCGGAGCCTGTGCTCCGCGACGGGAGAGGCCACAACAGTGAGCGGCCTGCGTACCGCAAAGAAAAAAAATAATGTATCTTAGCCAGAATCTCAGAATCAATTCACACCACCATTTCTGTTGTTGGTCACATTTCAATCCACCAAGTAAATCTGAACTTACACACATACAAATGCAATTCAGGAAGAAAAAAAAAAAAAGCCACGCCAAATTAATTAAAACCTTGCTGGCAATACACCAACTAAATTTTAGGAAATTTATTTTTCACATAAAATACAGGGATGGGTGACAAAGAATTGAACTGTACTGATAACCATCCACAGTGAGTGACAGGTGCAGCAGATTCATTTTGCCTTCCACTTTTGTGTACATCTGAACATTTTCACAATTAAAGGTTAAAGGAAAAGTTTTGGAGCCACGCAGCCCAAAAAAGGAGCCTGGAGAGATCTGATATCACATTCCTCCTGGTGAGTAACAAAAAGCCAGGCAGAAGCACACTAGCTCAGTTTGCCATCTTGTCAATATTACAAGGAGCAAACATACAACTGGGAAAGGCCTGTTCATGAGCCACAGACACAACAGGCCGCTGCGACCTGGGGTCACCACCCAGGTTTCCCAAGACCGGAGCCTGAAGCCCCCAGCAGTCCCTACCTGCGCTTTAGTCTTTACCCAGGAGGATTCACTCGACTCTCTCAGATGCCCCTAGGCAGGTCAAACTTCAAGTCACTGACCAAATAAAGGCAGGCCACGAAGTCTGACAAAGTGGCCAAGGTGGCACTTTATACAGAGCCTTGCTCGGCTCCATGGCCACGTCTCCAAGTCAAACGAAACTTGACACCGTGGCCTCTCCCACAGCAGCTGGGAGAACCCAGGCCCGTGTTCACGCAGGACCTCTTCCCCCAGAAGCTCAGGTAATTTCGGGACACTCATTAATTAGCTTCATTAAGTCTCGCGGAGCCTACTGCCCACCCCGCTCCCTGCGCCACAGTATGCACAGCTGGGGGTTGGAGAGGCAGGTCTGCACGACTCACACCCACATGTAAACACACACGCACTTGCAGACCACCCTTCTTGGGGGACTCTCTGGAGAACACTGAACTCTGGAGCATTGCTGCTGGCTCTAAAAATGGACGAAATTCATAAATAGGCACAGTTCCCTTCATCTGGTCTGCACGATGTCTAAAAGCGACAAAGAGAGAAAAGACAGCAAGCGCTTTTTGTCCCAGTACACAAATAAGAGAACATCTGTATGTTAACTGTGGACGGCAGACCCAAGGGAACTCGTACAGGCTCTGGCTTTGTATCTATACTTGAGATGCCTCCTACTGTTGAATCAGGTCATCGAGAAAACTTTATAAAAACCTTTGAAATTGGTGCCAACCTGTTTGGCTTGTCTGCCTCTGGAATTCCTGTTCCCGCTGATCCACATTAAAGATAGATTCTCAACCTAATTCTTTTAGAAGCTGGAACTTGGAAGTATTCCTCCAGCAAACCTCCTGCTGGCAGGCTGGGTGGCCGCCTAAGTCATGTTGGAATAGGACTAACCTAGAAATCGGCCAATCAATGATCATCAGTTTTTCCTAAACTCACCACCCAACTCAGGCCCCTATCTCAGCACTGCCTGAAAACACAAAGCAAAGGTGAGCCCCTTTCCATGGGAAGCCTTTTCAAGTTATGATCCTTACAGGTTGAAATGTGCCTTGAAGAGCTGTGCTTACGCCTGTAGGGCCCACCTAGCTCGCCTGCCAGTCCCTGTAAAAGCAGCAGCGTGCACCTGCCGCAGAGCTGCACAGAATTTAGGACCACTCAGGGGCCAGGGAGAAACCACTGCCCTCGACAGTGGGAATAAACCCTCGACTTAAGTCTGCTTGACCTCTCATTCCTCACTGGGGAGACCCATCACAGGAAACCACAGCTGATGTGAAAAGAAAGCTGCCCCCAACCTTGAACCTCATGGAATGGCCAGGGTTCCACTGCCAGCTTTGCCAGCTGCCAGGGGTGTACTGCCCCTCGCAAAAGCAGAGACTGCAACCTTCTGAGGGGGGAAAAAAAAATGAAAGCACTCTTAACCTTATCCAGAAAAGGAAAGCAAAAAGCTAGACCTTTAGAACACAGATGGGAATTTCAAGTTCAGAGCCGGTCTATCCAGATGTGATGTGTTTAGAATACTCTAAAAGTCTGAGACAACAGCTTTCCAGTAACAGAAGGCTCCTACAATCCTCCCCTGGACCAGCAACATCATCAAATGCTACAGCTGCCTTTTAAAAATAGATTCACTTGAAGAGACCATTGTTTCGGAGTGCGAGAGGACAGGGGATTCAGAGTACCGCCTAAACGAGCTCCAGAGACGGGCGCGACGGGCATGAGACGCTAAGGCTGCTGCTGCTGCCACCAAAGAGCCTGTGTGCGAGCACAGGTCACTCTCCACACCTCCCCTCCCGGGAGCCTGTGCAGCCCGCCAACGCCAGGGTCCCATGATCCAGGGACAACTTCCCACGGAGAACGCACGGCGCGCCTCAGGCTGGTGCGACGTGCAGGCTCACCCCGCATCCGTACCCCTCCCTCCCCACTGGCCTGAGTGAGCCAGAGCCCCTAATCAGCTGCTCCTTTAAACCCGCCCTGTCTGAGCCAAGAACAGACGCCCTCAGGTGACCTACACACAGAGGCGGGTCCAAATCCAAAGCTGAACCCCAGGAGCTCTGCAAACAAAGAAGAGAAAGGGAAATCTCTCCCAGCAGCCTCAGGAGGAGTGGATTAAATCTCCACAATCAACCTGATGTACCTGCATCGCTGGAATACCTGAATAGACAACGAATCATCCCAAATTGAGGTGGTGGACTTTGGGAGCAACTGCAGACTTAGGGTTTGCTTTCTCCATCTAATTTGTTTCTGGTTTTATGTTTATCGTAGTTTAGTATTTAGAGATTATTATCATTGGTAGATTTGTTTATTGATTTGGTTGCTCTCTTCCTTTTTTTTTAATATATATATATATATTTTTTTTTTTTTCCTTTTTCTCTTTTTGTGAGTGTGTATGTATATGCTTCTTTATGTGATTTTGTTGGTATAGCCTTGCTTTTACCACTTGTCCTAAGGTTCTGTCTGTCTGTTTTTTGTGGGGTTTTTTTAGTATAGTTTTTATCGCTTGTTACCATTGCTGGATTTGTTTTTTGGTTTGATTGCTCCTCTTTCTTTTTCTTTTTTTTTTAAATTACTTTAAAATTTTTTTATTTTTAATAATTTTTTTAATTTTTCATTTTAATAACTTTATTTATTTTCTTTTTAGTTTTCTCCCTTTTCTTCTGAGCTATGTGGCTGACAGGGTCTTGGTGCTCCAGCCAGGTGTCAGGCCTGTGCCTCTGAGGCAGGAGAGCCAAGTTCAGTACACTGGTCCATCAGAGACCTCCCGGCTCCACATAATATCAAATGGTGAAAGCTCTCCAGAGATCTCCATCTCAATACTAAGACCCAGTTCCACTCAACGACCAGCAAGCTACAGTGTTGGACACCCTATGCCAGACAATTAGCAAGACAGGAACACAACCCCACCCATTAGCAGAGAGGCTGCCTAAAATCATAATAAGGCCAGACACCCCAAGACACACCACCAGATGCAGTCCCGCCCACCAGTAAGACAAGATCCAGCATCATCCACCAGAACACAGGCACCAGTCCCCTAAACCAGGAAGCCTACAAAACCCACTGAACCAACCTTAGCCACTGGGGGCAGACACCAAAAACAACGGGAACTACGAACCTGCAGCCTGCGAAAAGGAGACCCCAAACACAGTAAGTTAAGCAAAATGAGAAGACAGAGAAACACACAGCAGATGAAGGAGCAAGGTAAAAACCCACCAGACCAAACAAATGAAGAGGAAATAGGCAGTCTACCTGAAAAAGAATTCAGAGTAATGATAGGAAAGATGATCCAAATTCTTGGAAACAGAATGGAGAAAATACAAGAAACGTTTAACAAGGACCTAGAAGAACTAAAGACCAAACAAACAATAATGAACAACACAATAAATGGAATTAAAAATTCTCTACAGGGAATCAATAGCAGAATAACTGAGGCAGAAGAACGGATAAGTGACGTGGAAGGTAAAATAGTGGAAATAACTACCACAGAGCAGAATAAAGAAAAAAGAATGAAAAGAATTGAGGACAGTCTCAGAGACCTCTGGGACAACATTAAATGCACCAACATTCGAATTATAGGGGTCCCAGAAGAAGAAGAGAAAAAGAAAGGGACTGAGAAAATATTTGAAGAGATTTATAGTTGAAAACCTCCCTAATATGAGAAAGGAAATAGTCAATCAAGTCCAGGAAGCACAGAGAGTCCCATACAGGATAAAACCAAGGGGAAACATGCCAAGACACATGTTAATCAAACTATGAAAAATTAAATTCAAAGAAAGAATATTAAAAGCAGCAAGGGAAAAACAAAAAAAATAATAACATACAAGGGCATGCCCATAAGGTTAACAGCTGATCTTTCAGCAGAAACTCTACAAGCTAGAAGGGAGTGGCAGAACATATTTAAAGCGATGAAAGGGAAAAACCTACAATCAAGATTACTCTACCCAGGAAGGATCTCAGTCAGATTTGATAGAGAAATTAAAACCTTTACAGACAAGCAAAAGCTAAGAGAATTCAGCACCACCAAACCAGCTTTACAACAAATGCTAAAGGAACTTCTCTAGGCAGGAAACACCAGAAAAGGAAAAGACCTACAATAACAAACCCAAAACAATTAAGAAAATGATAATAGGAACATACATATCAATAACTACCTTAAATGTAAATGGATTAAATGTTCCAACCAAAAGACAAAGACTGGTTGAATGGATACAAAAACAAGACCTGTATATACGCTGTTTACAAGAGACCCACTTCAGACCTAGGAACACATACAGACTGAAAGTGAGGGGATGGAAAAAGATATTCCATGCAAATGAAAATCAAAAGAAAGCTGCAGTAGCAATTCTCATACCAGACAAAATAGACTTTAAAATAAAGACTATTACAAGAGACAGAGAAGGACACTATATAATGATCAAGGGATCAATCCAAGAAGAAGATATAACAATTATAAATATTTATGCACCCAACATAGGAGCACCTCAATACATAAGGCAAATGCTAACAGCCATAAAAGTGGAAATCAACAGTGACACAATAATAGCAGGGGATTTTAACTCCCCACTTTCACCAATGGACAGATCATTCAAAATGAAAATAAATAAGGAAACACAAGCTCTAAGTGATACATTAAACAAGATGGACTTAAATGATATTTATAGGACATTCCATCCAAAAACAACAGAATACAGTTTCTTCTCAAGTACTCGTGGATCTATCTATCTCCAGGATAGATCATGTCTTGGGTCACAAATCAAGCCTTGGTAAACTTTAAAAAATTGAAATCGTATCAAGTACCTTTTCCGACCACCACGCTATGAGACTAGATATCAATTACAGGAAAGAATTTGTAAAAACTATGAACACATGGAGGCTAAACAACACACTACTAAATAACCAAGAAATCACTGAAGAAATCAAAGAGGAAATCAAAAAATACCTAGAAACAAATGACAATGAAAACACAATGACCCAAAACCTATGGGATGCAGCAAAAGCAGTTCTAAGAGGGAAGCTTATAGCAATAAAATCCTACCTCAAGAAACAAGAAAAATCTCAAATAAACAACCTAACCTTACACCTAAAGCAATTAGAGAAAAAAGAACAAAAAAACCCCAAAGTTAGCAAAAGGAAAGAAATCATAATGATCAGAGCAGAAATAAATGAAAAAGAAATGAAGGAAACAATAGCAAAGATCCATAAAACTAAAAGCTGGTTCTTTGAGAAGATAAAAAAAATTGATAAACCATTAACCAGACTCATCAAAAAAAAAAGGGAGAAGACTCAAATCAACAGAATTAGAAATGAAAAAGGAGAAGGAACAGCTGACACTGCAGAAATACAGAGGATCATGAGGGATTACTACAAGCAACTACATGCCAATAAAATGGAAAACCTGGAAGAAATGGACAAATTCTTAGAAAAGCACAACCTTCCGAGATTGAACCAGGAAGAAATAGAAAATATAAAAAGAACAATCACAAGCACTGAAGTTGAGACTGTGATTAAAAATCTTCCAGCAAACAAAAGCCCAGGACCAGATGGCTTCACAGGCGAGTTCTATCAAACATTTAGAGAAGAGTTAACACCCATCCTTCTCAAACTCTTCCAAAATATAGCAGAGGGAGGAACACTCCCAAACTCATTCTACGAGGCCACTATCACCCTGATACCAAAACCAGACATAGATGTCACAAAGAAAGAAAACTACAGGCCAATATCACTGATGAACAAACATGCAAAACTCCTCAACAAAATCTAGCAAAGAGAATCCAACAGCACATTAAAAGGATCATACAGGGGCTTCCCTGGTGGCGCAGTGGTTGAGAGTCCGCCTGCCGATGCAGGGGATACGGGTTCGTGCCCCAGTCTGGGAGGATCCCACATGCCGCGGTGCGGCTGGGCCCGTGAGCCATGGCCGCTGAGCCTGCGCGTCCGGAGCCTGTGCTCCGCAACGGGAGAGGCCACAGCAGTGAGAGGCCCGCGTACCGCAAAAAAAAAAAAAAAAAAAAAAAGGATCATACAACATGATCAAGTGGGGTTTATCCCAGGAACGCAAGAATTCTTCAATATACGCAAATCAATCAATGTGATAAACCATATTCACAAATTGAAGGAGAAAAACCATATGATCATCTCAGGAGAGGCAGAAAAAGCTTTCAACAAAATTCAACACCCATTTATGATAAAAACCTGGCAGAAAGTAGGCATAGAGGGAACTTACCTTAACATAATAAAGGCCATATATGACAAATCCACAGTGAACATCGTTCACAATGGTGAAAAACTGAAACCATTTCCTCTAAGATCAGGAACAAGACAAGGTTGTCCACTCTCACCACTATTATTCAACATAGTTTTGGAAGTTTTAGCCACAGCAATCAGAGAAGAAAAAGAAATAAAAGGGGGCTTCCCTGGTGGCGCAGTGGTTGAGAGTCTGCCTGCCGATACAGGGGACACGGGTTTGTGCCCCAGTCTGGGAAGATCCCATATGCCGTGGAGCGGCTGGGCCTGTGAGCCATGGCCACTGAGCCTGCGCATCCGGAGCCTGTGCTCCGTGACGGGAGAGGCCACAGCAGTGAGGGGCCCGCGTACCACAAAAAAAAAAAAAAAGAAAGAAAGAAAGAAAAGGAATCCAAATCGGAAAAGAAGTATAGCTGTCACTGTTTGCAGATGACATGATACTATACATAGAGAATCCTAAAGATGCTACCAGAAAACTACTAGAGCTAATCAATGAATTTGGTAAAGTAGCAGGATACAAAATTAATGCACAGAAATCTCTGGCATTCCTATACACTAATGATGAAAAATCTGCAAGAGAAATTAAGGAAACACTCCCATTTACCATTGCAACAAAAAAATTAAAATACCTAGGAATAAACCTACCTAAGGAGACAAAAGAGCTGTATGCACAAAACTATAAGACACTGATGAAAGAAATTAAAGATGATACAAATAGATGGAGAGATATACCATGTTCTTGGATTGGAAGAATCAACATTGTGAAAATGACTCTACTGCCCAAAACAATCTACAGATTCAGTGTAATCCCTATCAAACTATCAATGGCATTTTTCATAGAACCAGAACAAAAACTTTCACAATTTGTATGGAAACACAAAAGACCCTGAATAGCCCAAGCAATCTGGAGAAAGAAAAAGAGAGCTGGAGGAATCAGGCTCCTAGACTTCAGACTACACTACAAAGCTACAGTAATCAAGACAGTATGGTACTGGCACAAAAAGAGAAAGACAGATCAATGGAACATGATAGAAAGCCCAGAGATAAACCCATGTACATACGGTCACCTCATTTTTGATAAAGGAAGCAAGAATATACAATGGAGAAAAGACAGCCTCTTCAATAAGTGATGCTAGTAAAACTGGACAGCTACATGTAGAAGAATGAAATTAGAACACTCCCTAACACCACACACATAAATGAACTCAAAATGGATTAAAGACCTAAATGTAAGGCCAGACACTATAAAACTCTTACAGGAAAACACAGGCAGAACACTGTATGACATAAATCACAGCAAGATCCTTTTTGACCCACCTCCTAGAGAAATGGAAATAAAAACAAAAATAAACAAATGGGACCTAATGAAACTTAAAAGCTTTTGCACAGCAAAGGAAACCATAAACAAGGCAAAAAGACAACACGCAGAATGGGAGAAAATATTTGCAAATGAAGCAACTGACAAAGGACTAATCTCCAAAATTTACAAGCAGCTCATGCAGCTCAATATCAAAAAAAAAACCAAACAACCCAATCCAAAAATGGGCAGAAGACCTAAATAGACATTTCTCCAAAGAAAATATACAGATGGCCAACAAACACATGAAAGGATGCTCAACATCACTAATCATTAGAGAAATGCAAATCGAACCTACAATGAGGTATCACCTCACACCAATCAGAATGGCCATCATCAAAAAATCTACAAACAATAAATGCTGGAGAGGGTGTGGAGACAAGGGAGCCCTCTTTCACTGTTGGTGGGAATGTAAACTGACACAGCCACTATGGAGAACAGTATGGAGGTTCCTCACAAAACTAAAAGTAGAACTACCCTACGGCCCAGCAATCCCACTAATGGGCATATACCCTGAGAAAACCATAATTTAAAGAGTCATGTACCACAATGTTCACTGCAGCTCTATTTACAATAGCCAGGACATGGAAGCAACCTAAGTGTCCACCGACAGATGAATGGATAAAGAAGATGCGGCACATATATACATGGAATATTATTCAGCCATAAAAAGAAACGAAATCAAGTTATTTGTATTGAGGTGGATGGACCTAGAGTCTGTCATACAGAGTGAAGTAAGTGAGAAAGAGAAAAACAAATACCGTATGCTAACACATATACATGGAATCTAAAAAAACAAAACAAAAAAAACGTTCTGAAGAACCTAGGGGCAGGACAGGAATAAAGACGCAGACATAGAGAACAGACTTGGGGACACGGGGAGGGGGAAGGGTAAGCTGGGACAAAGTGAGAGAGTGGCATGTACATATATACATTACCAAATGTGAAACAGATAGCTAGTGGGAAGCAGCCGCACAGCACAGGGAGATCAGCTTGGTGCTTTGTGACCACCTAGAGGGGTGGGATAGAGAGGTTGGGGGGGAGACGCAAGAGGGAGGAGATATGGGGATATAAGTATATGTATAGCTGATTCACTTTGTTATAAAGCAGAAACTAACACACCACTGTAAAGCAATTATACTCCAATAAAGATGTTTTAAAAAATAAATAAATAAAAATAGTTTCACTTAAGAAGACTTCACAAGTTAAGTATTCAGCCCAAAGTCTACTGAAAAATGAATGCTAGGTTAAGTGACAAACGTGGACTGCACATGAGCTGAGGCCCATTCCTGTCATTACACCCTCTGTTCTAGAATCCAGACTATTGTAATCACCAACATAACACACATGATTTCAGCCCAAACCTAATTTCCAACAGAAAATATGCACTGCATTACTTTCATTAATCATTTTAAAATCTTCACTTTTGAAAAAATCTTTTTATCCCAGTGGCTTGAAAGGAACTCAAATATATAGGAACCTTGCTTAAAGTTGCTGTCATCCAACTGAATAATATATATATATATATATATATATATATATATTTTTTTTTTTTTTTTTTGGTACGCGGGCCTCTCACTGTTGTGGCGTCTCCCGTTGCGGAGCACAGGCTCCGGACGCGCAGGCTCAGTGACCATGGCTCACGGGCCCAGCCGCTCCGCAGCATGTGGGATCCTCCCGGACCGGGGCACGAACCCGCGTCCCCTGCATCGGCAGGCGGGCTCTCAACCACTGCGCCACCAGGGAAGCCCCAACTGAATAATATTTTAATCTCTTTGATGAAGCAGTAGTTTTGTACCAGGCAATTTCATCTCTCAGCTCTGATACATGTGGTATGAAGCAGACATCTAAAATGGAATGGAGATTTTTGTGGTTTTCTTTCAAGACCTTAGCAAATGACCAAACTTGGACTTTTCAGGACAGAGCACAAATTGGAATAATCTGATAATAATTTAATCCATGATTACTGCACACTTATGGTGCTGACAATACTGGAGATGTTGTTTTAGTAACCAAGTGACTGAAAACAAGCCAGATAACTATATGCTAATGAAATTATTAGGGAAGCAGAAATAGAAGAGATGGTCCTTCCAAGATGTATACGGAAGAATCTAATTGAAGAATTGATGCATACAATCTGAAAAAAAAGATGATTCAATTATAAAATGTGGTGGGCATGAGTGTACAGGTCATCCACCTAAAGGACTGGTGATCCTCCTCTGAGCTTTGTTCAGCTACTAACAGGGGAGATGCTGGACACCAGTTGTAAGCCTTCTCTCTAGTGTTCAGGTTGAAGTTCTAACAATTCTACCTGGTTTCGCTCTCTTTGTTACCTGGCCTTCATCATGAATGTTAGCCACAAAACAAGGTGAGTCCAAGAAGCCGCACACTGTACAACAATACAGAAATAGTCACTGGAAGTCAGGTAGAGCTGTTTGTCACCTTGGGCAAGCACGTTTCTTAGCCTCTTCAGGCCTCAGTTTACTCCTCTGTAGTATGGGGATAATACTAGTCCTTTTGTAGAATTGTGAAAATTAAGTGAGATGGTCTCTAAAGCCCTTGACACAATGTTAGTGCCAAGACTTCCTGGAGCTCAGAGGTGAAATACATTGACTTGGCAACTGCCTGATGTCAAATGCACCCAGCACAGAGTCACCAGGTTATTCTGTTGTTTTGTTTTGTTTTGTTTTTTGCCTCCAAGTTCTATACTTTGCAGTACTGATGCTTCTCAGCCAAGTATTTACATGAGGCAAAGGTGCCATCAGCGCTTTCTCCGGAGTCTATGTTATGGTGCTTTTGTCCCCATCCCCACCAGGAGTGAAGGAGGCCATCACAAGGGAACGGGCATTCACTGGTTTCATCAACAGGTGCCAAAGAAAAACAGCGCCAGGCACTTGGTCAGGCCGCCTCCTAAGCCACCCCTCTTGGATGGTCTTGAATCTGTAACGGGTCCCAGGGGAACGCGGGGCAGAAGGTACCAGAGGCGGCTCTGTAAGAACGGACCCCGCCGGCAGGCGCGCAGACCGCAGACCCCTGTGGGCCGCCTGTGCACCTGGAAGCAGCCACACGTGTCTTCTGGCGTCCCCGGCATCACTTCATTCAAACTGGCCACCCGCCACCCTGCGCGTGCGACGCCCACGCCTCGGCCACCTCCGCGCCGCCCGGGACTGGTCACCTCGGGGACGGGAGGTGCCCGTTTGTCTAGGTCTCAGCAAAGGCAGGCGACCTTCCCTCCCGGCATCCTCCCCGGGACAGGGGACCAGGGCGCGGCCCGAGCCCCGGCGCCGCTGCGGAGTCGCCGGCCCGGAGCCCCGGGCGGCGCCGCCTGCCGCACTCACCGAGCGTGGCCACCGTGCCGGCCTCGAAGAGCAAGCAGTCCCCGCGGCCGCGCGCCTCCAGCAGGATGCTGCTCTCCCCCGAGGCCTCCAGCCGCCCGAGCAGCCGCAGCCCTTTGCTTAAAGCCATGGGCGCGCGGCCCGCCGCCGCGGCTCCCCGCGCTCCCGCAACTTCCAGGAGTTTCACTTCGCGCCCACGCCGCCGCCCGGCGCAGGCTCCTCCCCGGCTCCTCGGCGGCCTCCGCCCCGCCGCCTCCTCTGCGCCCGCGCGCGCCGCCCGGGGCAGGTGAGGGCGCGCGGTCGCCTCCTCGCCTCCCCGCCTCCCGGCCGGTTCCGCCGAGCCGCCGCGCTCCCCCCAGCGGCCAGGCAATGGTGAGAGGCCTCCGGGCTCGCTCGGGGGCTAATCCGGGGCCCGGGTGCGGAGGGGAAGTCCCCCTGCGGTGCGCGGCAGTCAGGAAGGAGGATTCCACACATTCCTCGGCGCGGAGGAGGCTGCAGTCCGCCGGGCGCCCCAATGCGCCTGAAACGTTACAGGACGCCCGCGGCCTTATATGGGCAGCCGGGGCCTGGCCGGCGCCGCGAGGCTGGAAACCAGCGGGGCCGGGCCCTCCCTAGCCCACCCGACCCTCCGCTGTCCTCCCTGGTCCTCCCAGTCCCGCTCACGCCTCCCTCTCTCGTCTACTTCTGCGACCCTGGACGAGTCCCTTGTTCTCTGTGCCTCAGTAGCCCTACGGGTGAAGCGGGATTAGTAACCGTACCTACTTCGTAAAGTTGCGGTGAGGATGGAGTTAATTCGTGTAAAGGGCTTGGTGAGTGCCTGGCGAGTGGAAAGTGTTCCGTAAGTGTTGCCTTCTACTAGCTTTCTGTACGGAGGGTACTGCGGTCCACTGTCCACCCCCAGGTAGAATTTGGGAGGATCAAAGGTGCGTTTTCTCGGAGAGAACTGAGACCCTGATCTCTAGACCTGCCACTTACCGTGTGAGCTTGACTTCTCTGAGCCCGCTTTTCTCCTTTGTCGTATGGTGACCGGCACCTGCCCCACCGGCTTACAGGATGGGTGCGGAGGACCCGAACGCTCGGGAGTAACACGCAGGGCCAATTGTGAGACGCTGATGGGTGTGGGTGCGCCAGGGCGGGGCCCTTCCCTCTCCCTGCCCGCGCCCTTTCCCTCCATCTTGCAACCCCTCCTCCCACTCTGGTGAGTGTGTACAGTCCTTGACTTAAGGGTAGATACTACAACAAGCCAGTTTGTACTCAGACACGTGGACAGCAGCACATATCCGTGCATCCTCCACTGGAGTACGTGGACCTGGCAGCTATGCAGGGCCCCTCTTGGCACTGGGTTTTAGCCAGGATGTCGGGACTGGTCTGCAGGGGAGGGGAGAGAGAAGGGAGAGGGCTTCCCTGGAATCGCCCTTTGGGTGGGTTTGGGGGGCCTCGTTTCCTTCTCCTGTAAGGGATGTGTATGGATGGCCCTGAGACCCCCGTCAGGATGTTCCCCTCAGGCCCCACACCCAGTTGGTTCCTCTCACACCCATTGTGCTCACATGGAGAAGGCTGTGGGTTAAGCCATTTGTCTCTCGGGCAAGTTCCAGAAGGAGCAGAGCCCCCGGTGGCAAGCAGGATGGTGGTGCCCTTGCAGAACACTCAAGAATGACCAGGAACGCTTCCTATCTGTGCCAGGGCGCGTGTGGTCCACGCCGAGCGGCCGAGACGCCTCGGCTGCGCCTTCAGGATGATGGAGTGGGAGACAGCCTCACCTGCAGTAGCAGAGACCCCCGACATCAAGCTCTTTGGGAAGTGGAGCACCGATGATGTGCAGATCCATGGCATTTCCCTGCAGGATTACATCGCAGTGAAGGAGAAGTATGGCAAATACCGGCCCCACAGTGCAGGGCGCTACACGGCCAAGCGCTTCCACAAGGCGCAGTGCCCCATCGTGGAGCGTCTCACCAACTCCATGACGATGCATGGCCGCGACAATGGCAAGAAGCTCATGACTGTGCGCATCGTCAAGCACACCTTTGAGATCATCCATCTGCTCACAGGCGAGAACCCCCTGCAGGTCCTGGTGAATGCCATCATCAACAGTGGCCCCCGGGAGGACTCGACCCGCACTGGGCGAGCTGGAACAGTGAGGCGGCAGGCCGTGGACGCGTCCCCGCTGCGCCGTGTGAATCAGGCCATCCGGCTGCTGTGCACGGGTGCCCGTGAGGCCACCTTCCGGAACATCAAGACCATTGCCGAGTGCCTGGCAGACGAGCTCATCAGCGCTGCCAAGGGCTCCTCCAACTCCTACACTATCAAGAAGGAGGATGAGCTGGAACGTGTGGCCAGGTTCAACCGCTGATTGCCTGGCCACAGCTATAATAAACCTGTTTGCCCTTTGGGGTGCCCCCCCCAAAAAAAAGAATGACCGGGAACCACCAGACATTCCATCCTCTGTGGATACCCTCTCAGGGAGTGATTTGGAAAATAAAGGAAATGTGAACAGCAGCAGAGATTCTAGTCATTGCTGAGCCTTCTGCCCCCTTGTCACAAATTCAATTATGTGGTGGATATCCCGGGTATGATGCTCATACGCTATCCAAACATTTGTAAAATGGAAACATTATTTCCTCCTGAGAACAGTGTGCCCATTAAATGAGGCAGAGTAGCCTTTGGCCCACTTTTTCTTTCCTTTTAGATGCAAAGCTCACTTCTTCCAGGAAGCCTTCCTGGGATGCTGAGGTTCCAGACAACAGTGTTTATGTACCCTCAGATTCACAGGTGTCCACTTCAGATCTCTCCTGCTCATATGTTGCTTGAGAAGTGTTTTTAGATTTCTCTTAGCCCTGTTTCACAAATTATGTCATAAGATCTTAGGAAGGGGACCAAGTCTTTTAAAATTTTCTCTCTCCTTTTCTGCCTTTCCTAGTATCACATAATTTACAGCTCTGCACAGTGGCATGCTGAACATATTTTAGAAAATTTCCTATAGTCCAGACCAGTACTTGAGCTTTACAGCTTATGATATCTAAGACACAATCAACTGTAAGATGAACCACTATTTTATGTACCACTGAGAAAGAAAAAATGGTGCCAATTAAACCACGTAATTAAATCGTTAGCAATGCCCTGATTTCAGCAATGCTATAACATGCATCTTAGACACCAATAATGGCTGTTCCCCTACCTCTGAGAATTGGCACCTGCTGTGTTTTCAGGTCATGGTTTGGAGTGGGATGGTCCACAGGGGCAGCAGAGGAAGCCCCATCCTTACATACACACTGCCTTGATAGGCTGAGGGTCACTCGGGCACTGGCACGTTTAGCAGATGGAGAAAGTATCAGATCTTGAGACATTCGAGAACAAGGTCAGCTCTGATACCTAAACCACGAGTGGAACCTGGGAAGACCAGTGGGCCCACGTGAGTGGCGAAAGCTTGGGCACATCCCACTCCTGAGATGCAGAGCTCTTGAAGGTCTATGACTGGAGGGGGAGGAGGTGAGGCGGGAAGGAAAAGCCAGCTCCGTCACCCCTGGAGTAGACAACGGCAGGAAACGCAACGGGGCTGTGGCCCAGGGAGTCAGCCAGGACTTGGGGAGCCAGGGAGCCCAGCACGTTATCAAAGCAGAGAGAGAAACAGGGGAGAGATACACGAAAGGCTGTACTTGGTGCCTATTGCATGAGAGGCAAAAGGACAGCGAGAAGTCAGAAAGCAGCCCAGCGTTGAGAGAATGGGGTGGTGGTGGTCCCATCGACAGAGACAGGAGAATGAGGGAGGAAGCCAGTGTGACCAGAGACAGGAACTGGGGGTGGGGAAGTGGGCCTGGTCTGTCTTGTGCTGAGTTTAATGATGAGGGTCAGCCAGTAGGAAAGGCCAGAAATGAAGAGTGGAGGCTGTGAGGGGAAGAGCTCTCTGAAAGGGGGTTGGGGGGGGGGTGAAGGCCAGTCTGAGTGTGGGAGGGGCAGGAAGAAAAGACTAGAAAGAAGTGGCCTGAGATTAGCGAAGCCCAGGTGTGGCAGGGGATGCTCTGGGAAGCAGGATGGTCACTGGTTGAGACCCTTAGAAAGGTCCCTAACAATGAGGACTCAGGAAAGAGCCTTGGTTTGGTGAGGAGGTAATGGTGACCTCTGAATTAGAGGTTGGGAAAAAAGTCAGCTTGCAGAGAATTAAGGAAGAGGGCTTCCCTGGTGGCGCAGTGGTTAAGAATCCACCTGCCAACGCAGGGGACACGGGTTCGAGCCCTGGACCAGGAAGATCCCACATGCTGTGGAGCAACTACGCCCGTGAGCCACAACTACTGAGCGTGCACTCTAGAGCCCACAAGCCACAACTGCTGAAGCCCATGTGCCATAACTGCTGAAGCCCACGTGCCTAGAGCCTGTGCTCCACAACAAGAGAAGCCACTGCAATGAGAAGCCTGCACACCACGACAAAGAGTACACGGCAACTAGAGAAAGCCCATGCGTAGCAATGAAGACCCAACACGGCCAAAAATAAAAATAAATTAAAAAAAAAAAAAAGAATTAAGGAAGAAATGGGGGCAGTAAGCGTAGTCTGCTGAGTCTGGAAGCCTGGCTGGGAAAATCACAAAATAAATAGGATGGTGGGCAGAAGGGACAAGAGACCTTTCTAAGATGGACCAGGCCTGCTCAGATGATGTTTATATCAGATCCTCCCAGCTGCTGGATGAAACTTGAGGGAGCAGTGGTGCCAGAGAGGGGGCGGCTGTGACAACCCGGGGGTGCTGGCGGTACGTGGACAAGGGCATCGGGAGTGGGGTGGAGAGAAACGGCTGGGTTCGGTATAGGTCTGTGAAGGGTGAGCCCACAGGATTTGCCGTTACAGCAGATGTGGCATAAAAGGCAGGAGTTTGGATGATGCCATGATCTTGGCCAGAGCACCCGGAAGGATGGAACTGCCATCATCTGAGATAAGGGCAGCTGTGGGAGGAGCAGGTGGCTGGGTGGGTGGGCAGATTGGGGCATGTTAATTTTGAGATGCCCGTTAAAAATCCAGGTTGAGGTGCCGAGTGGGCAGTAAGTTACGCAAGTCTGGAGTCCAAGGGCGAGGTCTGGGCAGAGAAGTAAATGTGGAAAAAGCTATCAGCATCCCGATGGTGATGGCCTGGGTGAGTTCACCAAGGGCTGAGTGCTAGTCAGAAAGGGAAGAGTGAGGGCTGAGCCCACGGGTGCTCCGATCTGGGGCACTGAAGGGGAGGAAGGGGGCCCCAGAAGCTGCTCTGGGTCCAGTAGGACGAGGACTGGTCCTTTGAGTTTCGTCACATGGAGGTCATGGCTGCCCCTTATGAGAGCAGCTTTGGGACATGGGAGGGGGTACAAGTAGTTCTTTTTTACAGCCCATTTCTTCTTGCATGACCCTCTGTACAGTCAAGGATCTAGGTATTGACTCCAGGTGATTAAAAGCATGCAATACACTTTGAGACCGTGATTTTGAACCCTCTCAGCTTCTCCCCGTAAAACACTCCATCGCTCTAATTACACTTGGAACGTCTTCCAGTTTTCCTGCCTCTGAAAGTGTGGCACACACCGGACACCATTCTCTAATAGGGCTCTGACTCATGTAATAATTAAGTGACTGACTCACGCACAATTAAGGTGATGATAATAGGATTTTTCTGGGTTCGTTTCAGTTTCATGTACCTTTGAACTTTCCTTAAAAGGGATTCATTAAACGTACAACTAATATGACTTAAATTTGATACCTTAATAAAAGTTTTCAATTAAATGCATTCACAAATTGGAAAACATCCTTTTGTCAGACCACACGCCCTTTTAGGGGTTTCAGAAGAATGTGATGTGATCCCCGTAAGTATACTGGCAAAGCAAATCAGCCCATCAGCAAAATGAGCTTTATTGATCCCTATGTGTACTGATAGGCTGGCTTTCAGATTCTAGCCCTAATTTTTAGTAAAACTTGAAAGTTTTTCAAAGTACTTTTCATATGCAGTATTTCATTAGATATTAATGACACTGAATATTTAAAGCTAAAAGCTAATATTCTCAAGTCATTAATTAACTAATTCATTCATTTACCCAGACTGCAATCTCCCATAAACTTGTTTAGTGGCCTTTCACTCCCTTAACTCTGAATCCTCAACGTCACCAAAGAAATTGCATGAGCTTGCAGACTGGTGTCATTTTGCTAAACAATAATTATTTAATACCATCAGATATTCTGTTTAGTGTTCACGTTTCTGAGTGTCTTGTAAACGTCATCAATCGCTTTCCATAGTTTGTGTGCATCACACAAGTCATGTTTACGCAATGAGACCGATGTGTCTCTTAACCTCTTTTAAATACATAGGTTTCCCTTCCATTTCTTTCTTCCCTTGCAATTTATTTGCTGAGAAACTAGGCAGCGCGCCCAGCAGCCCTCACAGAGTGCATATTCTGCTGAGCGTCCCTGTGGTATCGTGTAGCATGTTCCCTTGCTCTCTGCATGCCCTACAATACAGCTCAGTGGCTGGAGACAGAAGCTCTAGCAGATTCTGTCTCCTGGGTGGGTGTGTTCTTCCTTTCAGGAAGCACAGGTCTGATTCTTTCTCTTTGCGATGTAGCAGCCATTGAGCCCCAGTGCCATAGGCTTTGCATAACAGTCATGCTCTATTCTATCATTTTCTTCATTTGTAGCTAAAATTCTTCTAAAAGAGCAGAAAATTCCCATCTACTATTTGTTTACCCGATGGTAACGCAAACAAGAGGCAGAATAGGAATCTTCTCCCTTATTTACTAGTGTTCAAAATAATGAGTCATTCTGAACTCAGTGAATTGGTCCATTAACATCCTCCAATGGTGACCAATTCGTTTTTTTATTTTTCACTTTCATTATGAACTCATATTTGAGTTTAAACGGACTTGATGTGTCCCAGTCCGTCGCAGTCTTATCTTTATTGATGCTCAAAATGTTCCCTCTTTGGCCAGTGGGAGCATCTCTGAGTTGGTTCCAGGGTCCTCTTGATAGGACCCCAGTTGGTTGGGATTGATTGGTTCCTTGCCTTCTAGTGTGACAATATCAAGCTCATCTTGTACATTTATTACTCCTAAGACCTGGAATTCATCGTTTCTTCAAGAAGCCCTGATTCTTTTTGGTGGAAAAAGGAATCTCAAGACCACAGTTGGTCATTTATAAATTTTAGCCTCGTGATCTCATAACTTAACTGCCTGTTAATCCAGGACAGTTCCACCCAGTTAAGCTCATTTCCTCTAAGACAATTGCTTCAACCTTCTCCCTCACACACCCCGTCTCCTTCACCTACTCTCAGCAGTTTAGGCCTCAATACTTCCTTGAAAAAGTAGAGCCACGAGAAGAGAATTCCCTCATCTTCCATCACCGAAGCTTCCCCATCGTCTTCTTTCCTGCAGTGACAGGGAGGAAATCTTGAGCATTACATTCTTCTCAATAAGCTCTGCAGTACGGAAAATAGACAAACTTCAGACAGGTGCAAAAATAGTGTCTTAGGGGGAAAATAGAGTTTCTACATCAATACAAGTCCCTGCTTCCCGCCATGTGCTCAGACCCCGTCCACCTTCCCTTCCCAAGGACTCTGTTCCTTTCTTAGCCCTACTGTCCCAGGTCACCCATCTCCCCTTCTCTCCTGGATCGTTCCCCGCAGGGTACAAATGCGCTCCAGTGTCTCCCACTGTAAAGAGGAGACCCTCCCTCCACCCCACGTCTCCCTCACCACGGCCCTTCTCAGAGGTCATGAACTTCGAACGAAGCCAGTCTGCAGGATCTGGGTGGGTGGGGGCATTCCCAGCACGGTTTGGGGGTGTTGAAGCAAGCTGGAGCTGTCCAGCTTCGACAGGTAAGTCTCGCCTGGGCCCACCGCTCCTCCGGACCACTGCGACCACCCTTCACTGGACTATGGCAGCAACTGGCCTACTTCCTCAGCCCACCTCCAGCCTGCAGGGTGAGGCGTGCCATCCCCTCGTCCCGGCTTCCGACGGCACTTGAGTGTGGTCCCCCCTCTGCCCCTGCTGTCCTCCCACCCGTGCCCCTCCTCCCCCGAGGAGGCACGCCACCCTCGAGTGGTCCCCCGACCATGCCAAGCCCCAAGTCAAGGAGCCAGTGTGAACTGTCGTCCACTGTCTGCGTCCTTCTCAGCTTGCTTTCTTCAGCCTACAACGGGACCCCTCAGGAGGAGCCCACCACACTATTACCCTCCCTAGCAGGTGTCCTATTTCCCTCGGTAGCAGGGATTCATGTCTGAATCCTTCACACATCTGTGCTTTACTTGGTTACTGTCACTCGGACAGAATCCTGTAGGAGTTAAATGCCAGGACTCGGCAGCCTGACGGGCTGGGTTTGAATCCTGGAGCCATGCTTTCCATGCTGGGCGACCTTGAGCAATTTAATACGTAACTTGCTGCCTCAGATTCCTCACGTTTTATACATGAGAATGAAGGACCCTGTGAGCATTTAGATACATGTAAAGGGCGTGGGGCCTGCCCCACAGCGGGACTACGCTGGCGTTAGTCACCACCCCGCGTCTCCCACTGTCCCGCAGGCTTCAGGGCCACGTCTGTACATACTGTTGGACGTCCAGCGCCTGGCATCCTCGAGTACTTGTTGAGTGAGGGAATGAAGGACACGTGGACACCTGTGTGGAGCTGGCCGGGAAACTGAGCCTCTTACGCAGACGCTGGGCCAACGGCAGCTTGGGTGATACAGGCCTTCACCTTTCGCTCCCAGAGGCTAGAACTGAAATACACAAGAGAAAGACAGAGCAGCCACAGTCATGGGAGGAGTGGGAGGTTGGTCTGTGTTCTCTGTGGCCGGCAGCCCACCGCCCAGGAGAACAGGGCTGCCCAGCTGTGAGGTCCTTTCTAGCTCTCTGGTGTCACCATCACAGAAACAGCTGTGTGTTGCCCGCTGTCCATCCTGCCGGGGTTGGGAAGCCCCGTGGTGCAGGTAAGGTCTACAGTCCCCTGGCTCAGCTCCCCGGGGAAGCTTGCCTGGCTCTGCTGGCCTTGGCTGTGCGGCGGGTGTTGGGCACCGTTAATAGGAGGGGTGGCCTCGAAGTTCATTTTATTAAGGTATTTTCTTTTGTAAACAAGGAGCATGAGGTACCGATCTGTGTATCTACACACACACACACACACACACACACACACACACACACACACGACTGGACTTACGACCTCAGGTCAGGATAACTGGGTCCAGGCTCTCATCAGCTTTCCTCACAACCCAAGACCATGACCTCTTGGAGGGCTGCACCCGAGCCTCCCAGCCACCAACCGAACGCCCATCAGAGTGTGCCCAGCAGCTGGGCTACCCCGCAGACGTGGTGAGCTCAGCAGCTCCAGCAGCCGCAGTGATGCAGGATCTCGCGTGTGTCTGTGTGGCGCCTGCCCTTCCTCCTGGTCTCCTACTGAAGGCCAGCGACCCCTGATGTTAGATGGGTCGATACAAAGATGGTTCGTGGGGGCACCTGTGGCCCTGGGGGTCAGGGGAGCTTTATTCACTCCTGTGGCCAAGATGAAGCTCCACACACAGGTGTGCCAGCTGGCAGCCGGGCCTTGGGCTGCACCGAGCGCCCCAACTGTAAAAACAACCCAAGGCACACCTGTCACAGGTGGGGGACGGGGCCTTTCCCATGCCAAGAACAGTTAGGGCCTGCTGGTCTGTTGTTCAGTTCAATTCCACACTCAGGGAGAACCTACCAGGGGTGGGATGATTGTTCAGACTAATGAATAATCTGGCTGTTCAGCCACCTAAAGAAGCTCTGACGACGAAGCTCTGTCCCCCGCACGCCCCAACCCTGCACAAGAGCTGGGCCAATAGATGGGCGGGGGGGACGGGGGCAGGGAGGGCATGGCTGCCAACCCCCTCCTCCCCAGCGTTCCTGCACGAGAGGAAGAGCAGTCCTCCCGAATGGGCTCCCACTTCAGGATGGGGAGGCCTGTTTCCCCTTCTATCCTTGACTCTTCTCCAGAAATACCCCTTTGCTGAGCGGGTTACTACACGGGTCCCCAACCCCCGGGGCCGCAGACCGGTAGCGGTCCTAACGCTCGCCCCCCATCGCTCGCATTACCACCTGGACCACCCCACCTCCCGCCGTCTGTGGAAAAACTGTCTTCCACGAAACCAGCCCCTGGGGCCAAAAAGGTTGGGGACCACTGGTACAAGACCCATTGATGGAGAAAATGCCAAGTGTTTAATAGTAAGGCCTGTACATTGTCACTTCAGAGAGTGGAGAAAAAAGTTACAGAGGGTGAGTTTTGGTTCAACATCCAGAAGACCTTTATAGCAATTAGATGTGTGTAATAGTTTTGGTTTTTGTGTGTGTTTTTTTAAAAAGGCTGCCTGTGTAAAAGTAAGCTCCCCATCCTTGGAGGGATGCAGGCAGAGGCTGGATACTGAACCCATCCTATGGAAGTGTGAGAAAGGAGATACTTTCTTTATGTTTCTATTTTTCTGTATATGTGAAAACTTTCAAAATATAAATTTTTAATGGAATTAAAAATATAATAAAATATAAATTTTAAATAAAATACAAATTTTACAAATAAAATATACATCTAAAATAAACTGTTCTTTCAACTTTTCTGAATGCTTAAAAATTATCAAAATACAAATTAAAAAAAAAATTGCTCTTAAATTTTGCTTTTTTATATAGTTTAAAAAATTAAAGTGAATTACTACATGGTGATTCCCTTTTGAATAAAATTAACTTGGTTAAATCTCTCAGTAACAACATATTATAGCCAGTGTATCACAGGTACTTAGGAATGCTTTGGCTGGAAGTAAGAGAAAACTCAACTATAAAAGTCTTAAATAGGGCTTCCCTGGTGGCACAGTGGTTGGGAGTCCGCCTGCCAATGCAGGGGACATTGGTTCGTGCCCTGGTCCGGGAAGATCCCACATGCCACGGAGCGACTCGGCCCGTGAGCCATGGCCGCTGAGCCTGCGCGTCTGGAGCCTGTGCTCCTCAACGGGAGAGGCCACAACAGTGAGAGGCCTGCATACCGCAAAAAAAAAAAAGTCTTAAATAAACAAGAAGTCTCAAGGTAGGTCATCTAGAGCTGGGGTAGCAGCTCAGCAATGTCATCAAAGATCAAGGCAAGGTCTTTCTTTCTCTTCCATCATTCTTAACGTGTTGCCCTGTTGTCTCATGATCACAAAATGGTTGCTTCAGCTCCAGGCATTACACCAATATTCAAGGTAGAAAGAAGAGAGGAATCTAGGTCAGCTATATGTGTCCCTTTTATTGAAAAAAACAGAAACAAAAAAAACAAAAAAAAAACGGCAAAAGCTTCTCCAGACACCCTGAACAAATTTCCACCTAAGACTCATTGGTCAGAGCTGTGTCACATGAACCCCATTAGCTACAATAGAGACTTTTCCAGTTTCTTCAGTTGAAATGGACAAGAGAGAAAGGGGTTGGGAAGGAACAGGTTTTGGGTTGGATGACTAGCAATGTCTACCATGTCTAGCACAGCCAGCATACGATTGGCTTGTTATTTTAGCACGAGCCTTAACGCTGCCTAGAAAGTTATAAATTATTTTAATTTTCCCTTATGTCATGTATCTCCTCCCAAGGCAATCATGGTGAAATAGGACAGGAAAGATTTCTGACTTGCTCACTGAATACTGAAGTCCCGAAAGGACTTGCTATTAGATGCCAGGTCTCCAAACTTCTCACCCACAGGTTTTTCTGTTAGCTACACTGCCTCTGACTCTCTAATTTCATATTTTATCTATTTGAGTGAATTTGTTTTTCCACTAGGCTGCTGACAAATTTAGCAGGTTTAGGTGGTTTTCCTCATCTGCTGAGAAAGGCACAGATCACTGGTATTTTCAGCATAGCTCTGGAGCCTGGAGGCCAACTTGTCGCTGTCCCCATGGACAGGTTTCCACAGGGAGTGTAGAAGAAAAAGGGGGAGTCACATAAAAAGCTGACAGCAACCGAAAAAATATCACAGCATTTTTTGCAGATCAAGCTATGTGACTATTTCAACCACAAAAGTGAACATGAATCTACGTAAGACATGACAAAAAACGGTAACTAAAAATGGACCTGCCATGGTTTAGTGAGCACAATAAAAAGAATAAAGGATCTGTCACCTCAGGTCACCTGGCTCATACCCGTCTTAGGAGTCCTTACTTCTGTGGCTTCCTGGTGAATTGAAATTTTTCTGTGAGGCACCATCTGTCTTCTTTTACATGAGGTTAGCTTTGCATTTTTTTAATGCCAGAGGAAATGTCTTTGTGGTTAAGTTTCCCCACCACTATTTTATTGAGATAGAACTGACATATAACATTATATGACTTTAAGATTAGAAGAGGTATTCTGCTTGATTCTCCATGAGGACATGGCTCTTGTACTACGAAAATGTCCCAGTGTTTGTGTTTTTAGGCATATTTGTGATGTGTGGGCAGAAGGCTCCGAAGTCACCTCCAAGGGAGCAGAGGGTCTTCAGTCACAGTGGCTATTTTCAGCTTGACTTGCCTGCTGCCTCCTGATGCCCTGCGGACCCCCAGGGGCCTGCACGTAGTTATTTAGACAATAATATTGACTGGACAGCCAGACTTTTTTCAGTCTCTTTCTATCCGGAAGTTTGCTCACATTTAGTCTGATAAGCTTTCTCTGCCTCTCAGTGCCAGGACTCGCCGGCAAATGGTGGGGATATATTTATAACTTCCTCTCCCCTCTCTTTTCATTCTCTCTGCCACAACTTTTCCCGCACATTCCAAAACGATTTATACAAAAATCTAAAACTCCACACTGAGCCAAACAGGGCAGTCAGCTGTGAGAGGAAGGACTTTCTCTCCTCTCTCCTCAAGGCTCGGTGACTTTCCATTTCTCCCCTCCTTTGGCCAAAGGGTGACAGTAGGTCTTTGCTCTGCCATCACTTACCACGGTGGTTCTGAGTTTCAAGAGCCCCTGAGGACTTTGCACGACGATGGCTCGGATTAAAATCCTGTGTCCCGCTCAGACAGCTGACCTGGGTGATCAGCCAGAACCTCAAGGGCTTAGTGGAAACTACCTCCCGTCCACTTGTGAAATTACTCATCCCTCCCTCTTCAGGACATTCCTTCATTTCCTGTATTATAAGAAAAACGAAAGAGAAGGAGAAGCAATTACAAGAAAAAGAACAGGACTCGGCTGATGAAATGTGAGATGAGATTCTGTTTAGGTGAGGAAATTGATTTTGTCTTTAACGTGAGTCACCTCGACCTTTAAGAATCTGATGAAAGGTGCAAATCCTTTTCCCCAGAAAAAATGTAAAATACGCACATAATATGCCTACAATGGCTTGTGATTCATTGACACACGTACCCCAGTAATAGTTGGACCAAAGGTTAAGAATTCCTCTTTTGGAAGCAAGTTAGAAGAAGCTGCTATCAAAAGTATCTCTTAAAAGTTCTCATCACAAGAAAAATAAAAAACAAATTGGTAACTATGTGAGGTGATGGATGTTAGCTAAACGTATTTTGGTGATGGTTTCACAATATACACATATATCAATCATTCTGCTGTACACCTTAAACTCATACGATGTTATGTGTCAATTATATCTCAATATAACTGGGGGAAAAAGCACCTCTACAGGTGGTTGGGAAGTAAATCTTAACCACGAAGGCATTTCCTCTGGCACCTGAAAAAGGCAAAGCTAACCTCATGTAGTAGAAGAGGGTCAAAGACAGATGGTGCCTCACAGAAAAATTTCAGTTCACCAGGGTCAAGTCTCCTGTTGCAGACAAATACCTATAGTTAATGCTAATTTGTTTTCCATTCTGTTTAGATTTGTGGCAAGGGAAGTATAAATCCTTCTGAATTACAATGGATTGATCCATCTGGAAGTGATTTAAACACATCAACAAAAGAACTCAATCTCAAAAAAATGGCCTGTTTCCTTTTGTAGTTTTGCTTGGTTTTGCTTCCTCTGGCTCCTCATTTTCCGGTGGACTGATAGTTTCCCAAATGGTACGTTTTCAAAAACTCCTGCTTCATTAAACCAACATATTCGTAGACACGTGCCTAGGGTCAGGGTGGACGCATACTCCGGCTCAATAAAGAGGGATTATCCCAGGCAGGACAGGCTGGTGTAGTTCATGCTGCACAAAAAACAGCTCCAGGCCTCAGTGGCTCAACGTGGCAGGAGTCTCCTCCTTGCTCGTGCAAATTCTGTGGGTCCCAGCCGCCCTCCAGGCCGCCTCTCCTCTGTGGGCTTCAACTCTCCAGCCCCCTCATGTCAACACCTACTCCCGCTGTCATCGCGTGACGGAAAAGAGGGGCTGAGAGATGAGCAGTAGGAAGTGTCCTCGATGCTCCCGACTATGTTTCTGTGGCTAAAGCAAGTCACACAGTGATGCCTAATTCTACAGAGATGGGGAAGCGTGATCCCTCGGCGGGCGCAGAGGAAGATGAGAACAAAATGATGATGAAGGTATAACGTGCAGGGACTGCTAGAACGTGGCTGAAAATGAAAGTGTGTTTTGAGGAACGTGTGCTGAGATGTTCTCTGTGGATGGGGAACTACCCCCACCTCAGACTTTAAAAATAAATGACAGGCTTTCCACTTCCAGCCTTGATAAAGTAACAGAGGGCAGGTTACCTCTCCTTAGATAGAGAAAAACAGAATATATGAAAAATGGGTTCAGACTTTAGACAACAGGCATCACGGGACTCTGATCACTGAGAGAAGAGAAATAGGTGAGTCCCGTTATGGCCTCAAATTCTGCCTGAATGCAGATTCCAGGCTCAGTACAGGGAGGGGGAAACCACATAGAGTTCTGTGGTCTCACTGAGTTTAAGGGGCAGATCAGAGTTCTGGGAGAGGAAGGCTGCGAGGATTAGCTGGGCGGAGTTCAGGAGAGAAGGGAGCTACAGGGAGAGACTGTGCTCTGGAGAGCTGCAGAACGGCTGCGGCTGTTAGCTGTCTCCAACCCCTAGAGACAAGGCTTTCGCTGAACGTTGCCCCACGCGCCCCTGTGAGGACACCACGTGAGAACAGTGATGCAACCAGCAGAAATCAATGGGCCAAACGATTTCCAGGACTCACACGGGGCTGGGAATAGGTCAGAGTCAGCAACTGCAGTGGGACGACATCTTGCCTCAGGCATCTGGCAGGGTCCTCAGAAAGGCACCCCCTCAGCAGGGGCTCACGCGCGTCCTTCACGACCAGTCTCCCGTCTGGACTGGAGGGAGCATCAAAAACGCAAGTCCACTCAGAGCTCCGGTTACTCCAGAAGCAAGGCCAGGATGGTCAGCCCGGAGCCGGGCCATGTGTTGTCCCTCTGCTCACAGCCTTTCGGTTCTGTGCGTCCAGACTGCTTTGCCTGCCTGCGGCCTCTCTGCTTGCTGTCCCTTGGCCTGACCGAGGTCCTCTAGGGCTAAGGCACAGCATCTCCTCGAGGTCCAGGTGAATCAGTAATCACAACAGCCAACGTTATTAAATGAAGGAGTGAACTGAATGCAGCCTGAGATGTTTCCGTATCTGCGTGGGAAGGAGCGGGGGAGCAGGTTGACCTGGACCGAGGGAACATCCTACGTGCAACTCCAGTGGCAGCCCTGAGTCCAAACTTTCCGTTATTAACTGCCCCCCTTCCCCTCTTCACTTGAGAATTAGCTACATCTGATGGCTAAAAAGCAAAATAGAAAGCCACTATTAGCCAAAATCGCATGGGTGCCACTCGGAGAACAGAATCGATTTAAAGAATAATCCACATTAGGCAGCAGGAGTGAGAAGCGGTGAGCTGCCCGCTCAGCCCGGAGGAGGGATGGGCCCTGCCCCCAGCCCCGGGCTCGATTTCAACAAGGCCCCAGGCCTCACTGGGCCTGTCACATGCCTCACGTTAGCTTTCCAGCCAAAGTGCATCACATGATATTGGATTTAATGTTCAAATAATAAGCTCACAGTGTCTCCAAGATTCTCTGAGAGACAGTGCTGCTTAGAAGGAAGCTGCATGCCGAAGTGCCAGCAATAACTTTTAAAACCTTGGAGACAACCAGTCTCCTCTCTCGTAGCCAAACTAACGCCCACACTAGGAAATAGAAAGATTACAGAACTCCCTCATTAGTTTAGAGGCTCATCATTTTATGAAGGCTCAGGGTTTGTCAAGGCAAAGGGCACGAGTGAGTGCTGAGTGATGCTCGGAACTCAGAAAGTGCTTGGCAGGTATGGAGCAGAGGGGGGTCACTCCTGCACGTCAATGTACCCATTTGTGACGACAGTGACGATGACCATTACAGAAGACAGAATCGACATCTGCACCACCCCTCACCAACTGCTGTGGAGTCGATTCGCGCTGGCTGACTACTTTGAGATCAAGAAGGTTTGTAGGAAAAAAGAGGGTAACCCGACACTCACCCTGGATCTCATCTGCTCACGAGCTCACCTCTGTCTCCTACCAGGTGAGATGTGCGTAGAGCAGCAGGTGGAAGTTGGGGCCAGGTCCTGCTTTTGAATTGGCAGGTTGATGAGTGATGAAGTTTGGGACACACGCTGCTCTGCCCTTAAACTCACTGGGACTGAGTCCCAAAGGGTCACTCGGGAGCCAGTCCAGGGGTGGCTGACCCCACTGAAGCTACGGGTTTGTGGGCCCATGCCCACACCCTGCCCTCGTGTGGGCGACTCAAGAAGGGCCCAGGGCTGGGAAGGGCTCTGGGACACATCTGTTCTTAGCCCAGCCACTCCGTGGCTGAGGGGACTAGGGTCCAGAGAGCTCACATGACTTGTTCAAGGTGACAGATGTGTCAGACTTGGGACCACAGCCCAGGGATCCGACTCACAATTCAGACCTCTTTACGTTACCAAGGGTTTCCTTCACCAGGAGGAAGGTCTTCAAATTTTCGATGATTCCCACCTCACAAGGCTGAACTAGCAGATGAACTGAGGTCTGTACACATAGCGAGAATCAGCCCAGTTCTAATGGGTGGCACTAATACCGCACAGGAAACAGGTGATTTGGGAAACTAGATCATTCTAACAGCTTACAAAAAAAAATTTTTTTAGTAATGTCAAATAGATTTTTATTCATTTCCCCAGTTTTATAGAAAAATAATTGACCCACATCACTGTATAAGTTTGAAGTGTACAGCCTGATTTACACATATTATGAAATGATTATAATAGGTTCAGCTAACACCCATCATCTCATATGGATATGATAAAAAGAAAAGAAAAAAGGAAAAAAACTTTCTCCTTGTGATGAGAACTCTCTGGATCTACTCTCTTGACAGCCTTCCTGTATATCGTACAGCAGTGTTAGCTAGAGCCACCATGTGGTTCACCACATTTTTTTGAATTATGATACAAGATCATCGTTAAAAAACTCAGAAAAATGTAATCTTATATAAAGACCACTCATCGTCTTACCCCCAAGAACCACTGGAGAAGCTCAGTCTCAGCCCACGTGCTGCTTCCTGGTTCAGGTTTTGCATTCTCGGCCTTAAAGCCTATCTGGGCACGCTCTATTCCAGCACTACCCTAGGCACTCCTAGATTTTATTGATAATAGGTTTTTATCCTCATCCACATGCATTTGTTGAGTGCCATCTCTGTGTCCTGAAAACGCCTATCGGTCCCAAGGCAAATCACAGTTGTGCCTGCTTTAAAGCAGCGTTTCTCAGTTTGGGTACTGTTGACACTTTGGGTGGATAATTTTTCATGGGGGCTGTTCTGTGCATCGGAGGGTGTTCAGCAGTCGCTCTGGCTTCTACCCACCAGATGACAGTAAGTCCTCAGTAAATGTCCCCAGGCACTGCCAATGCCTCCCGAGGGCAATGTTACCTATGACTGAGAACTGATGCTCTCAGGACAAGTGATGGGGCTATGTGTTCCCTCTGGGCCCAGGCATCTGACCACGGGCGGCCGCCATGTCCATGCTCACCACCACGTGCCCCGACACTGTTTTATACCCAGAGAAGTGCAGGATTCTGGCTTTCTGGTGAACCAACATCATTTTCAGTTATGTCAGTGGCTTTTCTCTGGAACTGATGACTCACCACCAACCCCACCCCCTGGGCCTCCCCAACTTTGCTCCAGGCACCCCCTCTACAGGGCAGCTCCCAGACATGAGCCAGGTGAGAAGCCCTCACCATTAAAAAAACCCCAAAACCAAAAACACCAGTGCTTCAAACTTAAAATCAGTTGTTCGTGCATGGCCCAGGTTCCTGGTTCATGGTACACACATTTCTCTGTCTCTCCCCCCTCAAAGAGTTCTGAAAATCCTACAAACTGATTGCTTAATTGAACTTTATAACTTTTTTTTTGGCTTAAGATATGGATGTGTATTCCCACCTAAAGAACTTTGAACTTGACTCAGAAGCTAAAAAATCTCCACAGAGGTCCAGAGTGGCCTTTGGACCTCGCCCACTGTTGGCCTTTGAATTGTCAACAGCATTCATACAGAATGGGTACAGTTAAAATACTGTTATATATATGAAAGCTATATAAGAGGATCTTAAAACTTCTCACCTCACACACACAAAAGTATAACTATGTGAGGTGATCGATGTGTTCACTAACCTTACTAAGCTTGGCAATCATTTGCAAATATATACACGTATCAAATCATGATGTTGTACACCTTAAGCTCACACAAGGTTATATGTCAATTATAGCTAAATAAAGCTGGGGAAAAAAATCTCCTTCTGCTTTGCTAAAACTTTAGTTTGTTCCCAACTGCACCAATTTACATTCCCACCAACAGTGTAGGAGGGTTCCCTTTTCTCCATACCCTCTCCAGCATTTGTTATTTGTAGACTTCTTAATGATGGCCATTCTGACCAGTGTGAGGTGATACCTCATTGTAGTTCTGATTTGCATTTCTCTAATAATTAGCGATGATGAACATCTTTTCATGTGCCTCTTGGCCATCTACATGTCTTCTTTGGAGGAATGTCTGTTTAGGTCTTTTGCCCATTTTTTGATTGGGTTTCTTATTGTTTTTAAAAATGTCTTACATTGGTGCAGCCACTATGGAAAACAGTATGGAGGTTTCTCAAAAACTAAACATAGAGTTGTCCTATGATCCAGCAATCCCACTCCTATGCTTATATCCGGACAACACTATAATTCAAAAAGATATATGCACCCCTATGTTCATAGCAGCACTATTTACAATAGCCAGGACATGGAAACAACCTAAATGTCCAATGACAGATGAACGGATAAAGAAGATGTGGTACATATATACAATGGAATACTACTCAGCCATAAAAAAGAATGAAATAATGCCATTTGCAGCAACATGGATGGACCTAGAGATGATCATACTAAGTAAGTCAGAAAAACAAATACCATATGATATCATTTATATGTGGAATCTAAAATATGACACAAATGAATTTATCTACAGAACAGAAACAGACTCACATAGAGAACAGACTTGTGGTTGCCAAGGGGGAGGTGGGTGCGGGAGGGATGGACTGGGGGTTTGGGGTTAGCAGATGCAAACTACTGTATATAAAATATACAAACAACAAGGTCCTACTGTACAGCACAGGGAACTATATTCAATATCCTGTGATAAACCATAATGGAAAAGAATATGAAAAAGAATGTATATATGTATAACTGGATCACTTTGCTGTACAGCAGAAATTAACACATTGTAAATCAAGTATACTTCAATAAATTAAAAAAAAAAGTTTTCTTACAGAAGTAACTGCTGGGTCTGGGATTTGATTTTGTTCTATTTACAAGCAAATTAGTTAGTCTGTTGCTGTTTCATGGATGCCCGCAGCAGAATGAAACCCCTGAGTCAGAGACAATGGGTAACTCAATTTCCAGAGGCACAGCCGGCCGAGGAGCTTCTGCTCACAGGCTGCTTCTCTCCTCCCTGCCTTGCAAGTCCATCAGGGGCAACTAGGGGGCGCCCGAGGGATGCCTTCTTGTGGAAAGGAACCTGGAGCTTGGGAAACCCGCATTTTATAGCAAGCAGTAAGAACACCTGCTCTTCTTCCTAGAAGACCTTTACCTCATCCACCAAGGCTGTTCACTGCAAACAGTGCTGACAATCAGCCTGGGTAAAAAGCAGTGAGGACTCTGCATTCTTGGCATAGCTGGCAAAGCCAGCCGGAGAGCAAGAGAACCTTGGGAAAGGAACTCAAATTCTTCTTACTTTCTTGGAGAAAAGGATTTTAAATCAAACAGGCTGAAAAAAATTAAGAAACACACATAGGAAAAAAGTACCCTCCTCCCTCATTATTGTCATTAGTTCCACTCAGCAATTACTCAGCCATGAACATAGTTACTTGAGTGCTTTTACTACTTTAAATAATGGACATTCATAGTTTGGATTCCCAAGCTTTAAGACGGGCTCTCTTGAGTTCCTCCACTGCGGATGCGGACAGGAGTGCGGGGAAAGGCAGAGTCTCCCGGGCACAGTCTTCCCACTCCTGCATGGTCACGAGAGAGTGAGCCTGGAACATCTCCATACATGGAGATAAAGAGCCCTCATAGCCTGGGCAAGCCTATCTCTTTACTCAGGAATATCGCACCCTGTTCCGGGCTTGACGTGTGCTTCTTGTTCTGCTTAATCGCCTGGCCAGTCCCACTGCTCCAGCTGTTCCCAGTGAGGAGGGTTGGAGTCCGTCACCTGCTGCAGTAGAGGGGTGGGTACAGACCATCTCCCACTGGTCATGGGGACCAACGCTCATTACTGAGGCTGGTCTTACTCTGTCTCTTCTTTACATTCCATCCAGAGCCTGTGTGAGTTGTGTGTTTCTTGGTGACCTCAACACCTGCAAACCTTACAGGGGTTCACGTCCTGGACCTGGTGCTTCTGGGGATGGGCAACCAGTGTCACACGATCGACAAGTGGACTGACCTTTTGCTCCACCATGCCTTTACCTCTCCTCTCCAGACATTTATCTACTAGTTTTACATTTTCAAGATTTATAAAAATTATAAATTATTCTATAATTAAAGCTCTTCTGTGATAGCTAAAGGCCCTGAAGGCTCAAGTCACACGAGGAAGTGGCCGAATGCCGTGGCCCCCACTCCCGCGGCACTGCCTTCTCCTCCCAGCCGGCACCTACGGCCCCACGGGGGGCTCCCCGCGATGAGTGCCGGGGAAGCTAAGACTTCCGATGTGCGGATACCGCCCCCCACTGGACAGGTGCGGAGCCACAGCCCCTCCCTGGACACCCCTGAAGGACAAGGTGACGGAATTTACACCACAGAATTAAGATATGGAGTATCAAGAGAAGTAAACCTCACGTAAAGAATGAATACACACCCCCCGTAGGTGCTGTGTCTCTAGAGAACCCTAACACACTGGGCAGCAGTAAGCAGTGTTCTTACTGCTCTCCAGGTGACTGTGACATGCTTCCCAGGTTGATAACTCTGATTTAAGGAACTAGCATTATTAATTCATGTCAAGAGCAACAAGTCTTAGGGCAAAACTCATTGCCTGCACTCTTTTCAGCAGCCGGCAACGAGAAACAATTATCAAGTAAAAAAAAAAAAAAAAAAAAAAAATCACACGAAAACACCAAAAAGTGTTTTGAAAAGGTGCTTGAGAATTTACTGTACAGTTTTTTTTTAACAATTTATTTATATGCTGGCTTCTACATGCTCTTACATTTGTGTAAAACATTTATACATATTCTTTACAATTTGTACATACATTAAATGGCTGTAACATAAACACTGTTCTGAGATTTTATAAAAGAAAAATCAAGTAGGGAAAATTTCTTATAAAACATTAACAAAAAACCCGTGATATTGAAGAACAAGAAGTTCTCATGTTCCTGTTCATTTGATTTCCTCTGGTATTTATTTTTTGGTTTCACTTTATTTGTGCTGGCCCAAAATTTCCATTTTCTATCATGTAACTATCAGGTCAGGAGAGTGAAAGCAGGGGGAGAGGATGCAGTAAGGCAGCTGTGCAGGACGCCGACATCTGCAGGAGTGAGACCGTGTCTGCGAGTGTCCAGATTTAAAGCTGACGCTTTGCAAAGATCCTGTTTGGCTTTATGCCATTAAGGGAAGTACCAGTGATCAGGAAAATTCTGTCTGAAGTTTAGGGTACAGTCGGGAATAACATCGCTCTGTGCTTTTTCTCAAACGTAAAAGCTCGGGATGACCGCACATTATGTGGGCTGCCACCCTCCTCAGCCCCTAAACTCCTTCCATTTGGGGGGCCGGGAGAGGTTTGCTAACCTGTGCTTTATCTTCTCAGATAATTCCCACTGGCCCGCTAGTCTAAATCAGATCAAGTGGCAAATCTCGCTTTCCCTGGCATTTTTCACGAGGTCTCACTGAACACCTCGAGACTTAAAAACGAGTGGAAAGCTCGGGAGGTACGTCTGCCCACAGGGCCAGCCCTCCCGGGCGCAGGGTCAGCACGGCCGCTCCTTCCCCGGGAGCAGAGGCAGAGGGTGTCCCCAGCCTTCTCGGTGAATTCTTCCAGCCTTACCGGGGCTTGGGAAGAAGCCTGAGGAGGGAGGCGCTCCTCCCAGCAGACGGCACTTTAGGGTAGTGGGCGCAGGGGCTCTGATTCTGGGGTTCGGCCAAGCTTTGTCCTCTGAAGGGACACGTGCGTCACCGGCACATGAGGGGCCGCAGCCCCGGGAGCCCCTCTTTGCTTTCTCTCTCCAGGAAATGTAAGCACTTGAGTCATAAATATCTCAGCGAAAGGCATGTAGATCTTCCTAAATAGACAGGAATCCCAAAGGGCTGAAAAGAGTTATAAAAATATACAAACATATATATTTTTTATTCTGGCATATTTCATACTTTTAAGAAAGCAATTAGTAATTATCTGACATTGGGTAAGAACTGGAAGATCGTGGGTGACTCATAAATTACATTTTTATGTAAAATATCAGTGGGGGAAACCCCTAATTTTCCATTCAAAATTCTGACAACTTTAAGTACTTTCCCAAAATAGACAATTTCCTTCCATTGGTTTAAATAATGGATGTGGAAATGAACAAAAGACTATCCCTAAAGAACTGATGCATTTAGGCGCTTAATAAAGGAAATGTAGTTTTTTCCAACTCTATTTCTTTTTGGTTTTCTCTTTCTTTCTTTCTTTTTCTTTTTGGATGATGGAGGGAGAAAATTAAATTGCGTTGCCCCAAGTCAGAAGGAAGCACTTCGGCGTTTCTTCACGTTTGTTCTGTCCTACATCACCGGGAAGCGACCGAGGGCCTGCCTCAGCTTTTCCGCAATCTGGTGAAAAACAGAACAACCGTGAGACATCTCCCACCGTGACCTCATGGCACTCTATTATTTCCACGTCTTCTGAGGTAAACATGGCAAAAGTTTCAAAGCCTTGAACTGGTTGATGCTCTTAGTCTCTCCAGCACCAACCCAGCCTCCGGGCAGTGGAGAAGCCTTCCTAAACCCCAGTCGCGGTGGTGCCCAGCTTGCAGGAAGCCCCGCTCCTTCCTTCCCACAGCGCAGCTGCTGCCATGCTGTGCAGCATCGTTCCTAGACCATCCGCCTGTCCTCCAGGGATCCGGGGGATCCGGTCTCCATGCTGGCCCAGACTCCCCTGCCCTCGCAGACACCTGTGAACTCCTGAGACTTGGCAGACGAGCGGCTCCCCACAGGGCCCAGCTGCTGCTACACAGTGTGGAGACAGGATGCACCTTCAGCTCGTCTCTGAAACCAACTGTTTCCAACACGCAATAGACAATATGCACAGAGCACATCAGCCACAGCTCCCTTCCAAGAATGACTGTTGGAGAGACACGTGCGGCAGTGTCCACCCAAAGATAAGATGACGCGTGCGTGGACGTGGGCCTGGGGCTTGCCTATCATTATCCCTGAACATACATGAGATAACACCATGGAAACAGTAGAAAACTTAGTAAGAAACATGGCAGCCAACACGTGGTCACTGTGTAAGTTACAGAACTTGTCTTCGGATGTCTTGAGTTTCCATTTGTTCAATACATGCTAGATCTTTGTTTTCTGTACACTCTGGCAAATAAGAAAATTGCTATGCAGAGGTACAAAAGTTAACATTTTCATTACTGGTTCCTGAGTGAAAATATCTAAGGTTTCACCCTCCCTCTTGTTTTCGTTTTCTTTCTGAAATTCCTCTGGTACACTGCAAAAACCTCACTCACAAACAAAGCCAGTCTGTGCTGTCCTGCATGGTGCCAGGCTCCTTCCCCAGCTGAGAGCCGGCAGGGACGGCAGGGTGACCTCATCTCATTCACAGTGTTCCCTGTGCACAGAGGCGCTGGAGGGAGGGAAAGGGACCACACAATAAGGGCTTCTCGGGGCCTCACAACCAGCATCCAATAATCTTCTTCTTAAAAAAATAACCCCCCTTTTAACCCAGTGTTATTCAAAGGAAAAGGTGGATTTGATTAAAAGAGATTGGAAAAACCCCTGCCCAATATTTAGCCACCTTTGGTTTATTAGTTAGGGTTAAAAAATACAAGCAGATTAACTTCATAGGGTCAACGTATGTGAGCAGGAACCCTGCCCTCCCCGTGTGCAGAGGCCTGGGAGCAGGGCCGACTCACCGTCTCATAGAACTGCACCTGCTGCTCCAGGTACAGGCGGATGACGCTGTTGTAGTCATAGATCCGGTTACTGTGGAAGTGATTCATCTCAGCTACAACCAAAACCAAGACATCAGTCAGTGCCCCCCAGACTTCAAACAACCACAACTGGTGTCTCTGCTTGGTTATGATTAATCATCAACCGATTTAATCCGGTTGGCCCATGACAGTTCCTGACAAAATGCTAGAAAGAGCCTAGAAAAACAATTTGAACAGTTCATGGCAAACGCTTGCCAGTAGATGGACAATTACTGTTGACGGCCACGTTCATTAAATCCTATAAAGCCCAACACAGATAATCACCCAAACGGCAACTACTGTTTGAGCAGGAAACCGACTTGGTCTCACCGTCTACAGATGGCTGCAGCTCAGAACATCAAATCTGTTTACAGTGGACACAGTGAGGCACCTGCTGGCTGCCATGTCCCCTCCTGCACAGAGACTGCCCAGGCAGGTCTCCTGAGGGACTCTGAAAAGCTGGGCAGAGGAGTGAGACGTGAGCAAGGCCCTCTTCAGAGTGGAGCCTGGTGCCGCTGAGCACCAGGGCTGCCAGAACTCAGGCTCTCTCCAGGCAGAGGGTCACACGCCCATCCTTCCTGTTTGCTGAATGTACCGATTCAGCAAATGAATCCCGTCTCTAACTTTGCCTCTGAGCACCCTCACCCCATCACCAACTCTGGAGACGCCTCCTTATCAGGGCTCCTGATCGCCCACCCCCCCGCACCCCGCCTTTTCCCTTACTTATACTCCACACCTACAAAGCCAACCGCCTGCATAAATTCCTACAAAAAGCTCACTGTTCTGAGTTTTATGTTGTTATCTGAAGTTGTACAAAGCCTCTCGTTTATTTATTTGGATAACCCCAAACACAAGTTCAAAACCAACTTCCCCCTTTAAAACCCTTCAAAGCCCAAAGCTTCAGTCAGGCTTCCCTGTTTACTTCTGGATGCCTTTCACACATTCTTCCCTTCTCCCACACCTTCCCTAGTCCTGAAGGACGTCCTTTAGAAAACCCGCAAATACCCTTCATTCTCTCCTCTAGCACCTCATCTTTTTCGGGTTCTCAAAATCTCAGACGGCAGGAGTCAGGTCTCTGGTCGGGCTGTCCGACTAACGTCAGCCCCCGATTTGCACCCGCCCTCCCCCGGCCCCGGTCACTAGCAAACCCTCTCCCTTGAGCAGTGCTTTTTTGTTTGTTTCATTTTTCCATCAAAACCTTTTAATGGCTTCTTAATGCCCACAGCAAGTCTAGACTCTTCTGCCTGGCTTTTGAGGCCCTCCACAATCACCAGAATTTTTCTCCTAATACTCTCCAAGTGTGTTTCATTCCCAAAGGCCAATGACCTAATCTGGTACCATTATTTTGTGTGCTTTTGTTCATACTGGAACATCCTTCCCCTTCCTCCTTTGCCCATGTATGTTCTATCCATCCACCAAAAGAGGAAAAATCTATTCACTGCTCCTATCTGCTGGAAAACACTCAAAACATTAATATTTTCTCTTTATTAACAGTCAAACTATGCCAAAAATGCTATGTTCAAACTCCCTTCACATTCTATGGTCTCGGGGCCTGGAGGTTACATGCTGCTGAAAGCTGAACGCTGGAATCTAATCTGGATAGGGGCTGATATTAAAGGTTATGAAAGGAATCTTCAAGGTCTCCAAGAAATAATAAAAATGTACAGGTTTAATCAAGCTGTCATTCATAGTTATGTCACGTAAATGCGTGAAAAAGTAAATAAATATTACAGCTTTTCTTTAACATTGGGATCCTGCAAACAACAGGCCTGTGAAGATATTTTGAATCAGTTCTTATTAATTTTTTTTTTTTTTTTGCGGTACGCGGGCCTCTCACTGCTGTGGCCTCTCCCGTTGCACAGCACAGGCTCCGGACGCGCAGGCCCAGCGGCCATGGCTCACGGGCGCAGCCGCTCCGCGGCATGTGGGATCCTCCCGGACCGGGGCACGAACCCGCGTCCCCTGCATCGGCAGGCGGACTCTCAACCACTGCGCCACCAGAGAAGCCCAGTTCTTATTAATTTAACTGCTGTTCACATTTGAGTTTCTCTCCAGCAAGGAAGATAGAAAATTTGCTGAGAAAAAAACCTCCACTAGTTAGCCACAGACCCTTCCTTCTTACCTTGCAAAGAATAAGACATTGTCCCAACACGCTTCACCATGTTCTGTTTGTCCTGTGGGGTGATCTTACTAGTTGCAACAAGTTTATCACTTTCTTTCACTTTTTCTATTGCTCCCTGTGAAATACAAAATGCAGTGGTATTAATAAAACAAATCTAAAAAGATCAATTATTAGTTTAAAATATAACAGAGCTAACATATTCTATAACTGACTTGCTACTGAATAGGAAAATGTCCCACAAAATAAGAACATGAGGTAAGCATCTATATGTAACTTCCTGTAAGTCACTTGGAAACAAAAATGTTGCTATTCTTACAAAATATAACTTAGCTGAAAGCTACAATTTCATGCTACCACAGAGCAGAAAACTAAACAGCGCTCTCTTTCTGTAATACGTATAAGCCACTGCCATGATACGAGTAGTACACGATGGGAAAACAGGCACTAGGTTCAGGAAGTCATCCGATCCAGGTGAGTCTAGCATATGCACCCGGGCACTGTGTCTCTCTTACAAAGTAGAGTATTTCATAAGTTGGTGCCTAAGTGGGCTGACCATAAGCTTTACTGTGATTTCTGTAAGAGGCACTGAATTAATTTTAAATTAATACTTAGACGGAAACAAGTGTAAAAGTTGCCAAACATATCCCACGCCAGTCTCATCGCACTGCTCGCTGGCACTGTCTGGAGAGTATTAATCAGGCTCCCCACCTAGAACTCGGATGGCAGGCACAAACTCCTACAACATGCTAACTGTTCTCAGATTTTTCCTGAGATTTTCATTTTCATTTTATTTATTTCATCCCCCCTTCCCCCCGCCACCAGTTTTACTGCAGTATAACTGACAAATAACATTGTATTAGTTTAAGATGTACAGCATAATGAATTTGATACATATTTATAATGCAAAATGATTACTGTGGTATGTTAACATCCGTCACCTCACTGAGTCACAAACTTTTTTTTTTCTTGTGATGAGAATTTTTAACATCTACTTTCCCAGCAACTCCACTTCTGGGTACATATATCCAAAGAAAACAAAATCACTATCTCAAAGAGATATCTTGCACTCCCATGGTCATGGCAGCATTACTCACAGTAGCCAAGACAATGGGAAGAACCTAAGCGTCCATTGATGAATGAGTGGATAAAGAAGATGTTCCCGAGCTCTATACTAAGCTATGTGAAGCTGCACAAAGCTTACTTCCTATGCTACCCCTTCATGATACTTCAGTTATAAAGCCAAATGCTGAAATGCCCACTTGCCAGGACTGTTAGGACCACAGACCGGGCCTTTGTAGAGATGCTCGTAATAAAGCCAAGTATATCACAATACTCTAGAGTACTACAGTTGATAAAATACCCACAGTAATGAAATAGTACACAGATTTTGAAAGAGAGAGACAAATTAACAAGAATCAAAATCTGAGGACACCCCAAACCAATCTTTCATTTAGTTTAAAAAAACCTTTATGATGGGAATTATAATAGTTTCCTTTTTATTAATATAAACATATAAAATTGATATTGACCATTTTGATTTTAATTGGGAGACCCTTCGTCAGGCTTGGGGACAGAACAACTTACTTCATCTGGACAGGAAAGGACCTTTGAGGACCTGCCCACCCAGCACACAGGGTCTCACTGATGAGGGAAAGTACCATTCCTGACACTGACTTGAATACCAAACACCACGATGATTATGCTTGATACCTGACCTAAGTATATCCATAAAGGAGTATTTATCATACTTTAGGTTCTCTCAAAATAATCTTTTTACGGAATAAAAGAAACTAAAAAACTATCCATGTATCTAAATGTGTTAGGACCTCACTATTTATAAACACTCCAAGCCGTTCCAGCTGGTTCAGAGACCAGCTCCTGACTGGGGGGCACTGAAGGGTCAGGCTCACGCAGGTGGTGGTGCGCCTGGGTTCTGATTCACCCGGGATGTCGTCTGTGAACTTCTACGATCAAGTTACCTTGTGAGCGCCAATAATGTCAGGGAAGCAGCCAAGGAAACCTTTATATTCATGATTACATTCCATCAGGAAATGGAGATCTTTCTTTGGCTGTAACAAGACACAGACTGGTTATTATTGGCGGAGGAATTCAGACAATCAAGGAAGAGAAAACTGTTATACCTGAGGATATAACACCAGGCACTACATTCAGGCACTACATTAAGGCACTACATTAAGTTACTGAGTGTTACAAGTTACAAGTATCAGGAGAGTAGTTAATGACCACATGAATGTACGTGCATACAAACATATTTCAAGTCATCATATGAAAAAAAGGTTTTTAAATTTAGGGATTTGAAACAACTTGGATGGTTATTCCCCTTAAGGAAACTTATTATCTGTTATCGATGAACATAATTGAAATCAGGCTACTAAAAGCTCCAGTGAAAGCCATGTGTCTATAACAAAAACCTGCTCCACACCGGGAACTGCACCAGGGGCTTTCTCTTTATTAGCTGTTGGATCCTGAGACCCTTTCCAGGTAGGTGCTACCACTGCCATTTACCAGACCAGGAAACCAAGGCTCAGACAGGCTGAGCAAGAGTCCAAACAGGGACTTGAGCAAAGCTTTCCTGTACGTTTTAATCCCCTCATGGCTGAGAATGGATTCAAACCATCAACACTGGAAGGTATTTAGGTCTCATGATGATGAATTTATCCATCACTTTAGCTTAGCCTAAGAAATACTATTAGCCAATGTCATTAACAAAGATACGTAGGGATAGAAGAGAATAGCCATTTGGAAACTCTGTCTTAAAAGAGGTTTTAAATTAAATATGTGGATGAGGTAGCACAAAGTCTTAACTGGAATTATGTGGTTATGTTAATACCTGTTCTGCCACAAGACTGGCAATTTCTTCGTAGGTCTTTCCTGCTTCTGTTATTGCGTCATTGAGATCTGTTTCACCTGAAAATCATTACAGTTAACATGAGTGGTTATAACTTATATTTCCTTTTCATTTATTTTATTTTAAAAATTTATTATGGAAAACTTCAAACTTTTAAACTCTACAGAATAGTATAACGAGCCCCCATTTACCCAACACCCGACGTCCCAATTAACGGCTCACGGCCAATCTTTAGGTCTCCTCCCTACCTCTCCCTTTCACTGGTCATTTAACACTTCATCCATACATTCTACCGAAAAGATAAGGACTCTTTAAAAAAATAAGGACAGGGCTTCCCTGGTGGCGCAGTGGTAGAGAGTCCGCCTGCCGATGCA
>NW_006777895.1:2928777-2937596 GCF_000442215.2 Lipotes vexillifer | reverse complement strand
AAAAAAAAAAAAAAAATAAGGACAATACCAACCTCACACCTAAGAAAAGAAAATTGTTCCTGGTATAAACTGTCCAGCCAGTGTGTAGCTGCTTGGTATCTCCAATCAAGTTGGCTGCTTGAATCAAGATGCAAAGACAGCCCACATGGCATAGAGCTGATGTGTTTCCTACATAAGTGCTTTCTCCTCCACCCTTTTTTCTTGCAAATTTCTTTTTGGGAGGTGTATAAACCAGGTCATGTACCTTGATACCACAGTCTGGGTTTTGCTGACTGAGTCTCGGCGGCGATGACACAATCCTCTGCTCCCTGTGCCGTCTAGCTCTTTTATTTTAGTACAGGTCTGCAAATTGGTGCTATTCTACTTCTATCACTCCTTCTTTATCAGTTGAAATACTTCTATAAAGAGAAACTTCCCTTTATCAACTTTTTGGTTACCTTGAGGTATAGCAATAGGAGGAGCAGGTTAAATGCTTTTTTCTCTCTACAGTTTTCAGAATAGTTAAGCTGATTCTCTCCTATCCTCCAAATGTAACTGAGATCAGCGTTTTAAAAAAGTATCATTGCAAAGTCTGAATTTAAACATATTTGATATGCTACATTCCACAGCAGTTATTATTTTCACTAATGCTCAAATTTTCTCTTCACTGGACAGCGGAAGGCTCTTCAAACTGACATCTGAGTTCTTCCGCTAGGAGCTCTCGTTTATTTCAGGGGCACATAATGTTTAGAAACCGCCATGTGGGTGGTGCTAGGGGTGCTTCTTGTTACTGGATTGGATAATTGTTTCTAAGCCTTTCCAGTGAACAGAGCCAAGCGTGTATCTGTTAATCCCAAAGTCCTGATTTATCCCCTCACCTCTCCCCTTTGGTAACCGTAAGTTTGATTTCTATGTGTGTGAGTCTGTTTCTGTTTCGTGAATAAGTTCGTTTGTATTGCTTTTTTAGATTCCACATATAAGTGATATCATATGATATTTGTCTTTGTCTGTCTGACTTGCTTGGTATGATAATCTCTAGGCCCATCCATGTTGCTCAAATGGCATTATTTCATTCTTTTTTATGGCTGAGTAATATTCCGTTGTATATATGTACCACATCTTCTTTATCCATTCATCTGTCAATGGACACTTAGGTTGCTTCCATGACCTGGCTATTGTAAACAGTGCTGCTATGAACACTGCTGCTATGAACACTGGGGTGCATGTATCTTTCTGAACTAGAATTTTCATCTTTTCTGGATATATGCTGAGGAGTGGGATTGCTGGATCATATGGTAACTCTATTTTTGGTTTTTTAAGGAACCTCCATACTGTTCTCCATAGTGGCTGCACCAATTTACATTCCCACCAACAGTGCAAGAGGGTTCCCTTTTCTCCACACCCTCTCCAGCATGTATTATTTGTAGACTTTTTGATGATGGCCATTCTGACTGGTGTGAGGTGATACCTCATTGTAGTTTTGATTTGCATTTCTCTAATTAGTGATGTTGAACATCTTTTCATGTGCCTGTTGGCCACAAGATGCTTATCTTTCCAGGCCTGGGGTTCCTCATCTCGAAAAGGAGGGACCAGGCTAACGAATCCTCTAAACTCCCACCCAGACTAAAAGTTCTGATTATAAGACACAATTCAGCCAGGCCAATAAGAAATATTCATATATGGGGGCCCCAGATCTTACATTTTGGTTAGAGACTAATTTCTTCTTCCTGAAAATACTCAAGACACTGACCCCCAAAGACATGCCTTCTCTGGGTATCAAGATAAACACTACGGTGAAAATACTAAGTCTATAATTTCTGTAAGTGATAGGATGCCCTCAAATTGAATAGGTGCCACTCACCTGGCAAATACTTTTACTGCCTATCTGCTCCATAGGCCAAATTAAGAAAACATAAACCAAAATATAAAAGAAAACAGCTCACTTCTTCTTCTAAGTGTTGTCAATGGAAATGCACAATGAACTCAAAATAGCACAAGTAAGACATACGATATGGGATAAGTTGAAAGCAACTGTGAGTTATGGAGAGACATAAAGCAACATGAACTTGTTACTCAGTAAAAATTTTTCCTCCAAATACCTTGATAAGGTCTGGCTTTTGACAGTCAGACTTGACTTCAGAGTTTGGCAGAGAGACGAAGCAAGGGCAGAGTGTCACATACCATAGCGGCCGGTTTTACTAAAACACAAGAGCTATCTGAGCCCAAGAAAGGCAAAGAAGCTAGCAAGAAAAAACAAATTATAACAACCCACCACTTTTCTCAAAAGTAGTAAGGTGAGGTTGCACAAGTCCTCAGTGCAGCAGATTAAGCTTCACTGACGAGGGTGCTTAACTGCAGTTACTGTTTGTTTACAAGAGCCTGAGGAGGCCGGTCTGTGTGGATAAGACACTCAAGGCCCAAAGAATAAATAAATAAAGATGTACCTTGATAACCACTAGAGCTGAAGACTGTTGCTAAACTCTGTAAGGCCTTGCCTATCTTCTGATATTCCTTGGGTAATGCTGAAAGAGAAAAAGGAATAAATCATTAACTAGTCCTCTGAGCAAAAATGAAATGGATCCAATTATTTTCTAAAAGTACTATTACAATAAAAGAAATGTGAAACGATTCAAAATAGTCTATATTCTTAATAAAATATTGATGTAAAATGATTGTTTTTAAAAATTAATGTTTCTTCAATTAATGTTTTTAGTTTTAAATTAATCAATTGTTCAATTAATGGCGGACACTATTATTATGAACACCACCACCACCCACATTCTCATTCACTGAATGAACTCAAAGTGCACCAGGAGCTCACTTAGAAGATGACGTCTAGGTTAGAGTCCTTTCACGTATTCCACCCCAACCTGATCGTCACAACGAGCCCCTCTACCAACGTAGGTACACCATCTTCATTTCATGGGTTAGGAGAATAAGGGTCATAATAGCTAAATGGTGCAGCTGGCACTTGTGATTCCTAATCCATTGCTTTTCCCACTCTGCTATGTACGTATGAATGATTATTTGCAAAACAAAAACAAAACTGAAAGCAATGGGGTGTGCAGAAAAATGGCAGTGGCACCTCACAGGATCAGGGAGGAGGGATTTTAGTTTTCTCATTTGTATAATAGTAAGATTAACTAAATCATCTCTAAGGCTCTTTCTAGTGCTAAAATTCTAGGCTTCTGGGATCACTTTGGAGAACTTCCTAGAGAAGAGTCTCGTATCTTAGGCTACCTTTTTTGCATCTATACATAGTCCCCTGAAACACATCTGCTGCCTTTCAAAAGAAACCATTACTCTCATTTGAAGATAGTGTTATATTAATAAAGAAAAATGATTCAAATGTTTCTTTAAAAGAATCTAGGCCGGAGAAACTTGACATATGGCCTATAAGCTGTAATAATCAGGAAACACGAATTCAAACTACATTAGCTTAACTTTAATAAATTGTGCACCCTTTTGTAACTCAGTTTTTGCCTCTATACCAGGGGTTAAAAAGACTTGTCATGTGCTTCACCATGCAGAGTGTGTGCTAGATTTCTCACTTCACAGATTAGGAATTTAAAAAAAAAATCTTTCGTGAGAAAAAAGAAATTATGCCTGAATCAAATTCTAAACAAAATACTTCAACCCCCTTTCTCCGCAAAAGAGAGCAGCCTAGAGTTACTACTATTTCATAAATTTGGCCCATGGATTTTACAGGACATGGAGCTGACCAGATGTTAGACATAAGGGATTTGATTCTTTAAAAGAAGCCATAATCCCAGATTTTTTGTGATCTCCTTAAAAAATCTTATTGTAATATTTGCACTCACTTAAATTTTTCTTAAAAACAGGGAAACACACTGTAAAGCAATTATACTCCAATAAAGATGTTAAAAAAAAAAAAGGGAAACAGCTGAGTTTACAGTTAAAATTATTTAAAAAATTAAATTACTTCATTTACATGTTAGAGAAGTGTCACTCCCCTTTTTGCCCATGAGTTATTCCCTGTGACCAAAGGCTTGCAACGGATTTTGTTTTCTGATGTTGCATTTGTATACGTTATGTTTTCAGGCTCAGTTCTATTTTTAGTATTTGCCTTGGGAAAGGAGCAACTGTTATTACTCCTGGTGTCTGCCCCTCAAGCATGAACAGCTGGTACACGACAAATGGTTCTGTTGATATAAAATATCATGTGAATGGTGGAGGGCCATTCAGTGTAAGGCCTGGCTTTATCCTCCAAAGGGCCAGATAGGAAATATTTTAGGCTTTGTCAGGTGGCAGGTTTCTGTTGAAAGTACTCAACGCAGCCACCCTCAACATGACAGTAGCCAAGGCCTGATCCCCACAGCTGGACACCTGACTGTGTGTGCTTCTCTCCCGGCCTATCTGACGCCAGGGCGGCGTGGGTTTGGGGAATACGGGAAAACAGTTCAGCAGAATGACGGTCTGCAAACAAAGGGAAGGGAGGGAGGACAGGAAGTTCTTGAGGATGTAGAACAGCAGGCAGAAAGCAAGGGTGACAGCGCCACTTTCTTCTCAGCAGTGTGCGAGTCTGACCCATGTACGCACTTTCTGCTATCACCTACCACTGGTTTTGCCTAAAAATTAGAGCTTTAGTCAAATATACAACTTACTAATATTCATCCATCTTACCAAACGGATGAATATTAAAAACTAAAATCATGAGATTAAAAATAACCACAGGCACTTTCTAAACATGCAGAAAAGATTAAATCTTCCACAGATGACAAACCCCAAATAACTGGAAATATTTAAGTGAACATGGTGTTTTCCACAGGAGCTCTTGAACTGGCTTCGTTTGAGCCAATTTTCTGTCGCTTAACGAGGGCTGAGGAGTGAGGTTCCTCCAAGAACTGTGGGTATGACGTGACTTTGGCTCACTAGGCGCATTTCTGTTTGAGGTGGTTAGCTTCCGCAGGGTGACAACGGCCGTGGCGGAGGCCGCACCACCACCTAGAAGCCAGCGGCAGCCCAGGGTGGCACTTACGTCCCGTGCACCGCTTCCAGTGCTCCTGCCCCACGGTGAGCAGCTCCTTCACGCCATCATCCATGGCTTTGGTGAATTTACCGACAGCATCACACTTCTGTTCTCTGTGGGGCAAAAACATGAGGAGGTGGGTCCTTGGCTTCACTATCAAACATCCAGACAGTATGAGGTGTTAAGGAGAAAAGTCCATGTGGTCAGGGGAGTTCACACCAAACGTGACCACAGGTACTTGTTTCTTGCTTTATAACAACTGCACTTTAACTAAATTAGTCTTAAAAACAGGCTGGGGCTTCCCTGGTGGCGCAGTGGTTGAGAGTCCACCTGCCGATTCAGGGGACGCGGGTTCGTGCCCCGGTCCGGGAAGATACCACGTGCCGCGGAGCGGCTGGGCCCGTGAGCCATGGCTGCTGAGCCTGCACGTCCGGAGCCTGTGCTCCGCCGCAACGGGAGGGGCCGCGACAGTGAGAGGCCCGCGTACCAGGGAAAAAAAAAACAAAAAACAAAACGAGGCTGGATTCGGGTTTTTAAAGAACTACTTCAAAATCTGCCATTTATATTTTAACTCTGCCTCCTTCCCCCTTCAATTCCTTATGAATTTTAACTAAAATTAGTCTAAAGTAAATAAAAGCTTCATTTCTTGAATATCTTTCTTAGTGAAATTCAATCACTGCAGGTACCACTGAATCTATAAAAACACAGTACAGGTTGCTAATGGTAGTTGTTCATTCACTCCAACAAGTACTTAAATGAATCAGAGAAAACACCCCAGACGCATAGCATCTCAGTGATACTGAACATATCAGCTACTTAAGGATGTAAAAAGTTTTCACCAACTTGAAAAAATCATCACAATATACTTCTTTTTTTTTTTTTTTTTGCGGTATGTGGGCCTCTCACTGTTGTGGCCTCTCCCATTGTGGAGCACAGGCTCCGGACGAGCAGGCTCAGCGGCCATGGCTCACGGGCCCAGCTGCTCCACGGCATGTGGGATCTTCCCAGACCAGGGCACGAACCCGTATCCCCTGCATCGGCAGGCGGACTCTCAACCACTGCGCCACCAGGGAAGCCCACAATATACTTTTAAATGAAAAAAACAGATTATAAAACAGAATGCATAGTGTGAGGTCACTTTCGTTTAAACAAACAATTTTTTTTTTTTTTTAGATGTTGGGGGTAGGAGTTTTAATTAACTAATTTATTTTTGCTGTGTTGGGTCTTCGTTTCTGTGCGAGGGCTTTTTCTAGTTGTGGCAAGGGGGCCACTTGCGCCACCAGGGAAGCCCACAATATACTTTTAAATGAAAAAAACAGATTATAAAACAGAATGCATAGTGTGAGGTCACTTTCGTTTAAACAAACAATTTTTTTTTTTTTTTAGATGTTGGGGGTAGGAGTTTTAATTAACTAATTTATTTTTGCTGTGTTGGGTCTTCGTTTCTGTGCGAGGGCTTTTTCTAGTTGTGGCAAGCGGGGGCCACTCTTCATCGTGGTGCGCGGGCCTCTTACTATCGTGGCCTCTCTTGTTGCGGAGCACAGGCTCCAGATGCGCAGGCTCAGTAGCTGTGGCTCACGGGCCTAGCCACTCCGCGGCATGTGGGATCCTCCCAGACCAGGGCTCAAACCCGTGTCCCCTGCATTAGCAGGCAGATTCTCAACCACTGCGCCACCAGGGAAGCCCCTAAACAAACAATTTTTCCTTCAGACACAAATGAACAGAGGAAGGTTTGGAAGACCACAGACCTAGGTCAACATATCAGCATTGATTTTTCTCTCTGGGTAGTTATAAGACTATCTATATATTTGGTAACACATAAGCAATGATTTTACGTTAAGAAAAAAGCTTCTTAAAATTTAAAAAAAAAAAAAAGCCTAAGATTTCTTATTAGTCTTTACGCAGCAAAGGAACTACTCCAGATTTTCAACCAAGCCTACGTTAAAAAGAAGATGACAAGATTAAAAACAGGATAGGAAAAAAACAGAAAAATCAGGTTTGGGATTGCCCCCTTCAAGGGGATGTTCAGAGAGATTTCTGTCTCGTGGACCATTCTGTGGGTGCCACCCTGTCTCATCATACTTTATTGGAAATAACTCCTAACCACAATGTCAACTATGAAATCACTGAGTTCAAGGTAAAAGGGAAGCACACTTTAACTGATGTTATGGTTAGAGAGACAGTGTTTCACGTACAAACGATGCTCTCCTGTCATCTGACTACAAACCCCACTCGTTTTACACACTCTAGTCTGACGACTGGCCGAGACCTGTAAGCAAAGGAGGCGGACTCAGTTTGGGGAGAAGGGAAGTTTGGCAGCATCTCTTACATTTCTACTAAGTCCAGGTCAGGTGCCTCTGGTTCCATGGTGGAAAATATCATAACTCCCACCAGCTCATCTTTCTCAGCCTTCCTTTTCCCAGTTTTCCATTCCTGTAAAGAGGAACATTATAATGTTAAAGTGGAGAGCAGAGCCACACTGGTCTTTCAAACTTCCCTCCTAGAATCGGCTCACTGTCATCTTTATCCTTCTAACTTTCAGGAAGCAGTGCCCACACCACCTCCCTCTGCAAACGCGCCAGGCACCTATACATCTCCAACGTCATCTCATACGTAAACAGTGTCACTGCACAGAACGGTCCTTATGAACCCAAGTCCTTCCAGAGTGAGGTGACCCAGCACCCTTCCTTTCCCAAGGCCCACCCATATAAACACACCCACGAATGTGACGAAGTGCCTCAAGTTTTTAGGTTGTTTTTTGAAAAAGATTAAAACTTTTCTAAAATATAAGATAGGAACCAATATTATAAACTATTAAAAAATTATTGCAAGTTATACACACACACTAAAGTACCCAAAGCAGAAATACGCAGTGCAACAAATTCTCACAAAGTGAATTCCTGTGTAACTACCACCAAAGCCAAGAAAGAGAAAAGAGCTAGCATCTCCGAAGCCCCTGTCCTGTCCCTTCCCAATCACTACCCCTTCCGTCCCCTACAAGGGTGACCATGATCCACTCCTTTATGGTTATCATTTCCTCACTTTATAGAGTTTCACCATCTGAGCCCCTACACCATGGTTTTGCTAGTTTTATTAACTAGCTAAGACCCTACCCTAAGCATTCTTTTGTGTCTGGCCTCTTTTGCTCAACCTACGCTAAGAAGCTACATTCACATTGTTGTTACACTGTAGTTCATTCATTTCACTGCTGTATAATATTCCATCGAATGACTGTTCCCCGATTTATTTACCCCATTCTACTACTGGTAGCCACCCCCAGTCCTGGCCAAGTTACGGATTAAGCTGCTGTGTACGTGTCTCCTGGTGCATATGTGCATGCGTTTACCCAGGAGTGGAAAGTTGTTCAAGTTTAAATAGATAATGCCAAACTGTTTTCCAAGCTGGTCTCATCAGCTTTTACACCCACCGGCAGTGTGTGTGAGTCCCAGAAACTCCTCATCTCACCAAGAAGACAATTGGTATAGTCAGTCTTTCTAATTTTAGCCTTCTGGCAAGTGTATTCACTGTGGTTTTAATTTGCATTTCTTATTACTCATGAGATTAGATACTTTCCTATACATTTACTGGTGATTCAGATTCTTTTGTGAGGTATGTTACCAAATCCCCTATTTTTCTACTGTTTTACCTTTCTTATCAGTTTGTATGGGTTTGCCCATCTTCTAAAATCCAGCCCTTTGCTCGTTATACATGTTCATATCTTTGACTTGTTTTTCTTTTTTAATGACTTACTGTGATAAACAGAAGTTCCTAATTTTAATGTAGTCTAATTTGTCAGTCTCTTCTTGTACGCTTAGTCAGTTTTGTGCCTTATTTCAGAAACTTCCCTACA
>NW_006777895.1:2892424-2928767 GCF_000442215.2 Lipotes vexillifer | reverse complement strand
CCTTCCCTACACTAGCGGTATGAAGATTTTCTCCTACGTTACCTTCTAGAAGCTCTATTGTGTTGTCTTTCACATTTAGACTTGTGAACCATCTGGAATTAATTCTTTTTTAACTTAATACAATGGAAACTTTCCAGAAAAAAAGTAGAAAGAAAAGTACTTTAATAAACCCCTATAGCTTCAGCTTCAAAAATTATCAACTTTTTACCAGTCTTGTTTTATCTAGTCTCCCCCATCCTACTTTTTTTTCTTGTTTATTTTAATGGAAATCTCAGATATAATATCATTTTACCTGTAAATACTTCATTATATATCTTTAACAGATAAGGCTATGTTTTAAAAACACAACCACAATATCAAACCTAACAAAATCAACAGATTGTTGTGAGGCAGTGACCACATTTCATTCTTCCCAGTGATGCCATCCAACTGACTGAGCACCACTGACTGAATAGGCTGAGCAAAAGAGGCCAGACACGAAAGAATGCTTAGGGTAGGGTTCTTAGCTAGTTCACAAAACTAGCAGAACCATGGTGTAGGGGCTCAGATGGTGAAACTCTATAAAGTGAGGAAATGATAACCAGAAAGGAGTGGATCATGGTCACCCTTGTAGGGGACAGAAGGGGTAGTGATTGGGAAGGGACAGGACAGGGGCTTCGGAGATGCTAGCTTTTTTCTCTTCCCCCATTGTACTCAGCACCATCTTTGTCATAAATCAAGTGTCCATTCTATTCGGTTCTATTGGTCTGCTTTTAAAATTATTTTAGCTTTATAATGAATCTTAATATCCAAAAAAGTCCTCTTCCCACTTCATCCTTTTTTAAGAGTATCTTGGCTATTCTTGGAGCTTTAATTTTCTACATATGACATCTTTTCAGTTCTTCAATCCATGAGACACAGTATTGGAACACTTATTTAGGTCTCCTTTTATTTCTCTCAACAGTGTTTCATAGTTTTTTATGTAGATCTACATTTTCCTGTAGATTCTTTGGGATTTTCTATGTCCAACCATCTATGTGAGCTACCGTTGCCCAGAGAATCAAAATTTTTAATAACTTTCTAGTTTTATACTGTCATTTAGCAGAGGAGGAAATTGTGGCCCAAAGAAATTAAATGCTTTGGTCAAGGTCACAGAGGTAGTCAGAAGCAAACCCAAGACTAAAACTGAGTGCCCTGGCCCCAAGTTCTTTCTTGCTTCTCTTATATCAAAAACACCAAAAGAGGTCTAGATTTATTATTTTTAATAATAATATTCTGCATAAAACACAACCTTTAGAAGTGCTTCCTAAATAGAATCCTTGACAAATCAATCGAACAAGCCCTTGTTAAGGTGCTATGGGTAAGCAGTAAGGCACCAACCTGGAAAGGGTTCCCCGTAGTTCTTGTAACGCTATTACTTTTTCCCATGTATCATTCACCACGAAATGCAAAAAGACTACAAATGTTTAAGTGGAATGATCTCTAACCTATAAATTACACCAGGCACGACCAAACAAATGATCACATACAGTGGAAGCCTAAGGTGACACACGGCTATTTCCAAAGCAGATAACAACAGTGAGGTGACAAGCAGCCAGTTTCTTGCTGATTTGCAAAAAAGAACAGATAACTACTGGCAGAATGACTGCCCATGGGGCAGGGGCAGGGGCAGACTTGGACTGGAAAAACAATGTGGCTCTGAAAAAGCTGGTTCAATTCCGAATCTACCTTTCCCGTCATTACACTATTTACACCGTAAGGTCAAAATGTGATCATGAGAAATCATTCACACTATTTCCCTGACTTCACGCTGATAATATCCTACACAGTTTGGGGGTCTATCCTATTTTTAAAAGTATCTAGGAAAAAGTCCCTTATTCTATCATATCCTTCAGCCCTGCCTTCACTGGGCCAATCCACTCCCGGGTTATGGGAAACCATTTTGGCAAGCGCTTCTCTCATGTGCTGTGACTGATTTCCTATTATTTAGAAACAGCCAACTAACCAACACAACTTAACTCCTTTTAGACAAAAAATTGGTGTGAATGTGATAATTCTCAATATCCTCTAAGATTATCATAACAAAATGTCCTACCTTTTCATCTCGGAAATTTAGAAATTGCTGGAAAACCTCACTTTCTGAGATTACTGGGTGACGACACATCCTGGTCATCCACGCCTGAAGCCTCTCCATGCGCATCTTGATAAACTCTTCTTCAAAGCGACCTGCAAGAGACATGCCGAGAGTGATGTGCCGCGCAGTCAAAGACGAATCCCTGTTACCCCAACTGAAAGACTCTTTATGTAGCTACTGGCCACTTGTAGAGAGTTATTCAGTAAAAGATAAACCATGGTAATTTTTCACTAAGCTAAAAACACACAACATAGTGGATGCTCAAAGACCCACAGGAAAGGTAATCAACAAATCTGAAAGAAAATTTTATCTCAATATGAAAACTTTTCTTTCTTATAAACTTAACAAGCCAGTGCCTATGTGGCCATATGAAGCCTTATAGGCAAGAAAGGGGGATAAAAATGGAAATTAACAAGCAATTCTTACAAAGTATGTGAAATTTCTGTATTTATAAAAATGTGTCTAAATGCAACATAATCTCAGATATACAAATTTAAATTTAGTATTTCTGAAAAGTATCTCAGAACTGTAAGGTTTTTTTTCCTGTTTTGTTTTTTAAACTACTTAAATGAAAAACAGAAAAAGCAATTTTTTCATGAATGCAAAAATGAAAGTCATCCCAGAACTTAATGACCATCGTAAAAACAGAGCTTAATGGGTGATATTTCTGTTCTAAAAGTGGAAAATTGGCTTAACAAACCTGACATACCAAACATCAAGTGAACAACGAGAATTTTTATAAGCCTAACAAACAAAATCACTATCAGTTAAAAGGCTTCTGGAGGTGGAAATTCTGGCTACAGCTGAGTGCAGAGCAGGGGCAAGACAGGTTCCACCCACTTTCACGAGTTTGATCAAATACTGGACCTACTCAAGGGTAGAGAGAAAAGGCAACTTTCAAAAACGAGTATATTCGCTACCAAATGTAAAATAGCTAGTGGAAAGCAGCCACACAGCACAGGGAGATCAGCTCGGTGCTTTGTGACCACCTAGAGGGGTGGGATAGGGAGGGTGGGAGGGAGACGCAAGAGGGAGGAGATATGGGGATATATGTATACGTAGAGCTGATTCACTGTTATACAGCAGAAACTAACACACCAATGTAAAGCAATTATACTCCAATAAATATGTTGAAGAAAAAAAAAGGAGTATATTATTAAATGAGGCGTTTACTACACTCCTTCCTAAGAGCACCAGGTGGGGAATACGTTTTCTAAACTAGATCTAGGAAGTGGAATGTGAAATCAATCCGTCCTCTTCCCCTTAAGGGCTGTCCAATGGTTAATGAATTAAAAAAACGACTAAATGAAAACAAATCCCACACACACTCCCCTGCCCAAACAAAAAGGAAAAGAAAAAAAAAAACCTAGATATCCCAGATTACTCAACAGAGTGGAACCCGGGAACAGCTTCAAGAACCCAAATTAGTCTGTTACAGAGTCATCACAAGCATGCCTTGCTTTTAAACAAAATAATAATAATAATTTTTTTGAAAGAACAAAACAAGAACTTATTTAGCTAATTGCTAAACCTAGTCCCCAGAAGCAACTATAAAGCTGGACAAAATCCACAAAAATAAGGGCTCTGGAAATCAACCAAAGGCAAACAGCCACGTGAGAAGTGTTTACGCTCCCAAACCGCTGAACTTCAGGCCAGAACAGTGGGAATCTGTGGCGTTCTGGCCTGGGGCTGCACCCCTCTCCCTCTATTCCGTTCTATTCCATTTACAGGAGAACCCTCCCCATGAAATTCTTACATATTAATCTAGGAAAACACATGCAGAATCTGTATGCTGAAAACTACAAAACCCAAAAAATCAAATATGACATATGTATGTTCTTGGATTAGAAGACTACACATTGTTTTCAGTTCTCCCAAAATTGGTCTATAGAATCAATGCAACTCCAATAAAAATCCCAGCATGATTATTAATAGATATCTGACTAGAAATAGTCATGCTGACTCTTAAATTTACATGGAAAGGCAAAAGAAAAAGAACAGCCAAAAACGATTTTGAAGTAGAACCAAGTTGGAGGATTTACACTACCTGATTTCAAGACTTACTGTACAATAGAGCTACACTACTCAAGACTGTGTGGTACTGGCAAAAGGACGGACACATATATCAATGGAACAGAGTCCAGAAATAAACCCACACAAATGTGTTCAACTGATTTTTTGACAAAATGCAAAGGAAACTCAATAAAGAAAGGATACGCTCTTCAACAGATAGTGCCAAGAACCACTAGATAACCAGACGTATTATAATATATACCTCTACCACCTCATATCTTATACAAACCTTAACTCAAAATGTATCATAGACCTAAAACCACCAAACTTTTAGAAGAAAGTATCAGTGTAAACTTGGGTTAGGCAAAGAGGTCTTAATCATGATACTTAAAGCACAATCCATAAAAGAAACAACTGACACATTGGACTTCATTAAAATTAAAAGGTGATGTTATGCAAAAGACACTGTTAAAAGAAAGGCCACACCTGGGACAAATTATTCGCAAATCACATTATTTGTCAGAGGACATGTTTCCAGAATATATAAAGAATCTTGTTTCAAAATTCGATGATAAGAAAACAACCTAATAAAAAAATGGGCAAAAGATTTGAAAAGACACTTTACCAGAGAAAATTTATGGAAAGGAAATAAGCAAATGAAAAGATGCTCTACACCACCAGTCATTAGGGAAATGCAGTTTGAGACCATGAGGAGACAACACCACTACATTAGATACACCACCAGTCATTAGGGAAATGCAGATTGAGACCATGAGGAGACAACACCACTACATTAGACTATTATACTTACTAAAATAAAGAAAAACAGACACTATCAAAAGTGCAAGTAAGGGGCTTCCCTGGTGGCACAGTCGTTGAGAGTCCGCCTGCCAATGCAGGGGACACGGGTTCGTGCCCCGGTCCGGGAAGATCCCACATGCCGTGGAGCGGCTGGGCCCGTGAGCTATGGCCGCTGAGCCTGCGCGTCCGGAGCCTGTGCTCCGCAACGGGGAGAGGCCACAAAAGTGAGAGGCCCGTGTACTGCAAAAAAAAACAAAAACAAAAAAACAGTGCAAGTAAGGATGTGGAGCCCCTGATAATCCCATCCATTGCTGGTAGGGATCCCAAAGTGGCACAGCCACTCTGGAAAACAGCCTGGCAATTTCTTAAACATTAAATAGTATATACCTACCATATGACCCAGTCATTCCACTCCTAGGAATTTATCCAAGAGAAATGAAAACTTATATTTATACAAAAACTTGTATGTAAATGTTTATAGCAGACTTATAAATGGCCAAAACTGGAAACCCAAACATCCTTCAAAGAGTGAGTAGATAAGCAGACTATGGTATAGCCAATACAGTGACATACTACTCAGCAATGAAAAGAAACCAACTATTGATACTCACAACGAGAGATGAATCTCAAATGCATTATGCTAAGTGAAAGAAGCCAGACTCAAAAGACCCAAAAGCCCGACGACATACACACTATATGCTTCCATTTATAATGATATTCTAGACAAGGCAAAATTATAGGGACAAAGAACTGATCAGTGTTGCCATGGGTTAGGACTAGGGGGAGGGGCTGAATACAAAGGAACAGCACAAGGAAATTTAGGGGAGGTGATGGAACTTTCTGTATCTTGAATGTAGTGATAGGACTGTGGTGGTACCTGTTAAAACTCTTAGAACTGTACACCAAAAAGAGTGAACCTACTATATATAAGTAACAAAAAAAAACACAGCCTGGACTTTCCCTAAGAAACTGCAAGTACAAATAAGTACAAGTTTTCTTTAATGAGAAGAGTATTATAAATCCACATAAATCAAAAACTCCTAAAAAGTGGCCCTTGGACAGCTTGATGGGTCTAGACCCTCCTGTATACTAAAACACTTCAAATTCTACACTTACTAGGGGTAGAGATCAAGCACTACAGAAGCGTAAGCTGTGTGGAAGATGGCCCACCTCGTTTGTCAGAAAAGACCCTGTAAGTCAGCACGGACCTCAGGGCTATACTGAATTCCCCATTACGAGCAAGTAAATTATACCAAGAGTTTATAACCTACTCATTGGTTGGAATTAATTAATTGCTGACTCTTATTCCTCCTGAAATTTTTTCTGACACACCTGGTTTATTTACAAACTGTGACTTCAGATGTTACCTTGTGCTTGTTAGGAATTTCCTATCAGGTTCCAGAGAATTAAAAACAGGAAGAGGAGGGGATTCTTCCCTGGTGGTGCAGTGGTTAAGAATCCACCTGCCAGTGCAGGGGACACAGGTTTGAGCCCTGGCCTGGGAAGATCCCGCATGCCGCGGAGCAACTAAGCCCGCGACCCACAACTACTGAAGCCTGTGCACCTAGAGCCCGTGCTCCACAACAAGAGAAGCCACCGCAATGAGAAGCCCCCGCACCACAAGGAAGAGTAGCCCCCGCTGGCCGCGACTAGAGAAAGTCCACGCGCTGCAACGAAGACCCAACGCAGCCAAAAAAAAAAAAAAAAAAAAAAATCAGTAAAATAAATAAATACATAAAACTAAATAAAAAAGGGAGAAGAGGGATTTCCATTTCCCCATTTTCTAGGACCCTTTACTTAAGTTTTCACTAAGTAATGGGAATATATCAGTTTGGCAGCCAGAAATAAAACCAGGTTCATTCATTATCATTCCACAAAGAACAAAATCTATAAACAAATAAAAAGTCTTAGCTGTAAGCTTTTCATGGATGGATTATCAAGTCCACAGAAATGTCATGACATCATCTATTTGGTATTCCTTTTTCTTTTCTCCAGGATTTAAATGAGACAGGAACCTATATAATAATGATCCTGTGGGCATCTCAGGCAGGAGGCAAACAAGAGAAGGGGGAAATAAAGTGGCTCCTGGGCTTTTCAGTTTCCTCGGCACACGTCCCAGTCAGTGAATCAAAGCTCAACTTTCTTCAGGCTGAGGAGCTGTTGCTTCCTTGCTTTTCTATGACATCCTCCTGGCTTCAGGCCTGACCTTTTTTTTAAAAAAAATACAAACCTTACTGTGGGAGAACTGTGACTCTATGATGCTTTCAGAGAGTCATGGGTTATTTGTAAGACAGCTCATTAATCCATTTATTTAAACACCATGGGGAACATATTATGCTAATCAAGTTGATAAAGGAGACCTTAAAATTCAGGAGACAGTCTGAAATTTGAAAATGTGGAGAAACGCCAAACTTAAGTTTTCATGGAAGGAAATCTAAATTTTTAAAAAGAAAGCTGTGACTTAACAATAAGGATGACAGAAAGAAGGGTCAGTGAGTATCTGAACAGAAGCAGGGGTGGGGTGACACACAAGTGGCAGGAAGCAGCCATCTATGCCAGCCAGGCCACCCTGACAGGGCTGCCACTCAGCTGCCCCAGCTCCACGAGGGACTGCCTGGGAGTCACCCCACCTGAGGGCGAGGATGTGTCTGCCAACCTGGCAACGTAGTCCCCACTCCCCGCTCTGCTACGACAATTTGAAAGTTTTGAAAAGTTTTCTCCCCCAAATCAAAGTCAAAACAAGTTCTTTAAAAACAACGTTCCCAGGGCTTCCCTGGTGGCGCAGTGGTTGAGAGTCCGCCTGCCAATGCAGAGGATGCGGGTTCGTGCCCCGGTCTGGGACGATCCCACATGCCGCGGAGCAGCTGGGCCCGTGAGCCATGGCCACGGAGCCTGCGCGTCCGGAGCCTGTGCTCCGCAACGGGAGAGGCCTCAACAGTGAGAGGCCCGTGTACCGCAAAAAAAAAAAACAAACAAGATACATATGTATACAGGAATTCTAACAGAAAATTTTATGACATATTCTTGTTAGGTATTCAGGTAACTTCCAAATACATGTACAATATATATATATATATATATATATATATATATATATATGGCTATCTTTAGCTGCTGTTTCCAAACCCCTACATCTTGTTCCACTAAAGGATGGAAAATGCCATTTCTGATTTACATTAGGGTACTCTAACTGGAGTCTTTTTACTTGTCCTGAGTTCAGTGTCGCACACACTCACTCACCTGTGACTTGCTTATCTGGAAGAGAAGGGATTGGAATGGCTGACCCAAACTTTACCAGTAGACGCTCATATAACCAGTCAAAGTGCTTATACCTGTGGTTTACAGATCGATTAGTGTTCTACAAAATAAGGAAAGAGAAAAACGTTACCAATGCCAACTACAGGAAATGAAGAAAAAAGCAAATTGTTACTAGTGATGCAAGCATGATTCTGCTTTGATAACTTGGATACTTACAGTAGGTGTTAACTGATATTCAATGTAGCTCTTCAGACCGTACATTTTGGAGCCTTTCCTGGGATCTGCTACCACACAGTCAAATGTAGAGGTAGGATAAACCCACATTGGGCCATAATCTCCAACCTACACAACATTGCAGGGAGAGTTAATTTTGTTACACGGAAAAATAGTAAGTATAATTGATATAAATCATCAAATGATTCTTTTTAGGACTAGAAGTCCCTAGGAGGGTCATTTTTGCTCTTCTTTGAGAAGTTATTTACATAAATACTCTCTGTTCCTACTAAGGTTATATTTAAAGAAAACACTTAATGGGAGAAGCCCTTCTGCTCCCACATGGGCATCGCAGGCCACGGAGAGATGCCGATCTGCCTTTCCTCTAGAGAGATGGAACACAACCTCTCTCTAGTCCAGCTGTCTTAGTTATATGTAATGAGGGGCTAGTTTTTAAAAATTTCAAATCTATTGCAGACTAAGAGCTCTGTGAAATATAAAATTACACACTTGGATGTCTCAGCAACGCCAAATTGCCATCAAACTCCCTCTACACTTACTCTCATTTTCTGTATACCCTAATGCTTCATATAGTTCTAATTCTTTTTAAAGGTGAAAGGAGAAAACAGTGAGGTGAGGTATGAAAGTTCAGAGGCTATTAGGTCAGGATGGTAACTGGGGCCCAGAGAATTTTAATGAGGGACTAAAGATCTCTGACAACAAGTTATTATGATTCTCCAAGAGGGAGCCCAGATCCAGAAAACTCTCTTAAAGCTGCAGAGCAGGAATCTTTAATAGGGGCCTCTTGGGAACCTCCCTTAGTGACTGGGACCAAGAGAGGCGACTCTGATCAACTAGGGCCCAATATCCACAGGGTCACATTTTATTAGTGGGTAGGGTACTGCACCTTAAAAGCAAAGGACCAGGTCTCTACTTTCTCTTGGTTTTCTGAAGGCTCAATGGCTTTCCTCAGCTTCCTTTTCCACATAGGAAGCCCACACAGGCAAGCCTGCCTATGGACCCAGTTTCACCTAAAACGTGTGAGACAACTCAAACACGGGGGTCTTTTAGCTCTGTTCCAGGACTCTCCTGCTTATGACAAAGTCCCCTGTGAGAATCTGAGGGGCAGGGCCATGGGCTCTTAATTCTGTGGAGTTATAGAAGAAAACTAAATCTCTAACCTATAACCACTCAGAAGATAATTACCCCAAGTTTGCTTTGAGGGAGGAAGGATACAAGGGCTCTGGCTCACAGCCCTGCTCTCTGGAGTTTTCTAGGATTTCAAGCTTTTCAAAGAAGTAGGAACAATATAAAAAACTCAATATCATTCCTGCAATTTTATCGAGTTTCCCAGGACCCAAAGATTATAGAATAAGACCAGATCTCTCCTCCTTGTTTGAGTCCATGGTGATTATATTCAAGGCCACTTACCCTCCTGCCCTGCCCCCAACTTACAGTTACGGGATTAAATCAACAGGGTCAGAAGATAGCTGTAGTTCTCTTTGCCAGAATTTCATCTGGAAATATACAGCTACATAACATTTAGATAGAAAATCTATCAGCGACCAACATTTAGGTGAAACCACAGAGCCTGTGTCATGTTATGTAATAAGCTATTCAAAGACAGATATACTTAATGGTGCCATTAACTTCCAGCTTTTATGTACTAGCTCCTTATCACGACTCGACAGCTGGTTTATTGAACGAAAACTATTACCAACATAGTGGAAAAGGCAACTTATTCTGATAACATGCATGTACTTTGCCAAGGTAGAAACCTAAATATCTGAATTGGGTTTTTTAGCTAAATATGTACGGCTAGTAGAAAAACAGCATGTAAAAGATACTTCAAGATACTTTAGAAAAATTATTAAAAATACGTATGTACTATGGGTGTTGTTTGTTCAATTACTAACAGTCTGAAAGTTAAAAGTAAAGAATATCTAAACAATATAATAATGGGCATTAATTCATGCCAATTATTTTCAGTACACTTAAAATACTAATACACACTGTCAGTTACTTACTTCGAGCATTAAACGTGTTTACAAATACTTTCCAAAAAAAACCCAAAAAACTTTCCAAATGACTAATAACCCTCTTAGCTTTAAGGTATTATAAAAGAGCTCAATCAGAAACAAAGCAAAAAAAAAAAAAAAAAAAAAAAAAAAAAAAAAAAGAACAAACTTACAATGATAGGAATTTTCTCTTTGGGTTTTGCTAGTTGCTTGGCCAACAAATACTGTTCCATTCCAGGTTTTGCAAATCCAGGAAATCTAATCATGAGGATAAATGCTTGTGAGTCTTATGCTTTTCCTTCTAAGAATTCTACAGCTCTCATCCACGTTTACTTAATACGACAGTCTGAACTCATTCTGTCTTCCAGATGTACTAGAACTAGGAAACTACGGTAAATGAAACCTAATGTAATCAGATCGTTCAATGGCCAATTAGTCATTTAATTAAGCTTTATCTGGTAAGAGGACAGTTTGACTCCAGAAGGTGTGGCACTTATGGGCACTCTATTTGCTTGATCTGAGACACTCTATCACCACATGAAGAGTGAAGGGCAGACTAGAAAATGTCCCCCAGGTACAGAGGTAGAAAGTACTGAGCACATCAATTTGAGATGACCACATGGGGGGAAGGCCACATGCTGGCATTTTTATATTCAAATTAAAGCTGCCTTTCAACATTCTCCCTCGGGAGGCCACAATTATCCCAAAGAAACCGCCACTGTTCATAAGTACTTGTGCCATTTTCTTTGGGAACTGCCTTCGGAACCAGTTTATGAGACACACACACAAAAAAGTCTCCTTAGTAGAGAGACTCTAAACATAATAAACTTGGCTATTTCCAGAAATCAAATGTACATCCGAAGCGAAGTTCTAAAACTGAAGAAAAGCTGGAATAAATGCGTGGCCATCCAAAGCGCTACTTGTAAAGAAGACAAGATTAATCTGGGTTTTAGAATTTTTTTTTTTTTTTAATAAATGGGGAAAAATTCCTCAGAAAGCAAAATACCTAAAATAGGAAAAGAAATCTTATTTCTACAAAAACCAGCTGTCTTAATTCTGATTTCATTCCTATACCAAGTTAAAGGCCAATGTGATGCTCTCAGGGGCTCATATCTTTTCCTTCATTCTGGACTGACCTCCCTCCATTCTCTTTTCCCTGGACCTGCTTCAAAACACAGCTCATACAACAGAGTACAAGAGGTGTCTAGGAGCTCGATGGCCTTGGGTTTGAATTTCAAGTCCAACACTTAATAGCTATGTGACTTTTAGAGTGTGCCTTCTTATGTGAAGAATGGGACCAATACGACCTACCTTTAAGGTGGTACGGGAATTAAATGAAAAGATTTAAATAAGGAGTTATCTATATAAATCTAAAGGCCCTAGTATGTACTCAGAAATTAAAATGATTTCTAATGACGCCATCAGCTCTTTGGAAATACCCGTTACAGCCTCAGGTGCAGCTTCCTCTGTGCTGCTTCAGTGTTCTGAGCACACTGCTGCTCTTCAGCTTATCGCGCTGCAACTGCCATCATCCATCTGCACATCACAGCAGACTAGAAGTACCTTAGAGAAAGCATTTGTATTTCCAGGACCTAGAGGAATTATGGGAATATACTAAATGCTTAACGAATTAATGGGCTAACCTGGAACACTTTTATTAAAAAACCTACACTTTTGCTAGAAAACGCTGATGGAGAAATTGGGGCATTACACACAGCAACAATTCCTTGACTAGACTGTAAGCTTCTGAGTGCAGAGAGCACATGTCATGTTTCTTTTGGTATCTCAGTGACCACAGCAAAACTCTAGAGCTGACTATGCACGCATTTAATACTTACTGAACAGCAGCGCAATTGATTAATTCTTTCAGTATTATCAAGATGTATTCTTGTAATGCTCAAGTATACTTAAATGTCTGATCTCTGTTTCTAGCATAAGGTTTAGGCTCCATGACTGGATTATAGCTGTCATATAAAATGGATTAACCGCTGAAAAGTGTTAATATTAAAAAAATTTTTACAACTGTTATAAGTAATTCATTTATACATTAGTCTAGTTAAATAAAAATATGTAGGGTTTAAACGGCTCCCAGCACCACAGAAAGCGAGGGATGCCTCAAAGGTGCAGGTGCATATTAGGACTCCTTCAATTTGGTTTCAACCTAGACTGAAATTTTAGAGCAGACAGAATTCTTAATTAAAGCCAATCCTTCACTTTAGAGATGAAGAAAGTTGAGTTTGAAACAGGTCATCCAACTTCCCCATGATCATACAGCAAGCCAGAGGGCAAGCATGGAGCAGTGGAAACCACAGGAAAGTGGAGTCAGAGGCCTGGCACGAGCCAGAACCTCACGAACTAGCTACGAAAACTCAAAAATTCAGCTAGCCATATTTGTCTCACAGGTCCTGCTTCCTCATTTTCAAAATGGGGCTGAGGGATACCTTATATTAAAATGGGTTTTAAATATACTTTGTATTTAGGTTTAAAGAACAACTGAGGGTAAGGTACGTTACTACAGAACATACTGAGAACTGCAAATCTCACTTTAAGAAATAGGATACAGTCAATAATGACTGATTGTACTATGCATGCAACTGAATGAAAATACACAATGGAAGAAACTGGACAGAAATGCAGAAGTGTGAGCTAAAAGATAACTCATTTAATTACCAGATGGTATTTAAATACAAAGGAGAACTTGCAGGGCTCATTAAACTTATACACATGTACATCGAGACCTAGAAACGTGGTATCTAGATATATATCAAACATGTTTACAATTTTTTTTCAGACATAGATTAACATTCCTTGATATCTGCTTGGAATCATGAACTTGGAACACTGAGAAAAAGTATGAGTACTTTTAGAAAAACTATTTTAAATATAACTGCTGTAAGCAGGGTACTTGAAGATAAATCATATGGAAGTCACAAACTACATCTCCTTCAAGCTACACTGGTGTAAACTACAGACGCACCCAGAACTCTCTACTAGGGAATTCCATGGGGCTGTGTCCACAGTCACCCCTTCCCACATGCTTTCCTGCTAAGCACTGTTTCTACAAGGACCGTTCGAAACATATTTTAAAAAAAATATAAGAATAATCTAAGTGAAAACAAAGTCCTAAACGCATTAAACATAGTAGTTGAGAGTGTGCTCAGGAAGCTGAGGGACTGGATTGGAATCCCGACTAGATCACTTACCACCTGTGTGAACTTGGGCAGTTACTTAACCTCTCTGGGCTTCATTTTCCCAGAGAAAACAGAGATTATATGTACCACAAAAGGGATATGAGGGTCGCATGAGAGAATACACACAAACTGCTTTGCACAAAGCCTGGCACATGGTAAAAGATCAATAAACAGTAAAACGTTTAAAAGGAAGCTATCATGATTATTTTTAGCTTTCCTGTGACATCAGCAATAAAAACCTTAATGTGTCATGAGTTAATAAAGGTAAAAAACAGTATTTAGCAGATCATTAAATGGAACTTATATTTCACTTTAAAATGAAAAAAATTTTTTTAAAAAGAAGCTTCCAAGCTAAGAGCCAAATAAAAAATAAACATGATCAAATCGAACCCCAAGCTTTGTAGATCACTGAAAAGAGAAAAAGCCTCTTTGTATCTTGTATCTGTTTCTACAGAGAGTTCACGTTGCCCCAGCTCCCTTACACCTACTTGTTAAGCGGCAGCTTCATGGAGGAGCTGCCGGCACGGCTGTTTCCTCGCTGGGCACCGCCTGCTTCCGCTGACTCTGAATCCTTGAAGTAGGGAGAAGACGACTTGGGCTCATCCCAGTCTTCATCCCAGTCATCATCGTCACCAGTTGCTGGAGGTGGGCACAGAAAATCGTCAGTAAAGAAAGACAAAAGAAAGACGGGATGACTTAATCTTCTCGGGGGGGGGGCGGTCAGGATTATAATAAAGATGTGAAGAATATAGGCTCTATAGTCAGACAGTTTGGGGGCTTGACGATTCGGCCTTTTAGCACAAAAGACAAGTTAGAAACAACTTCAAGAGGGCTGTTAGTCCAAGTAACTTCAGATAAATGCCAACTATAAAAACACTCTGTGGTATATAGGGAAGGCGTTCTAGAGGCCTATACGTTGATAAATCTAGCTTTATAAACTTGTAACTAAGCAGATCAAATACCCTTTAAGCCAAGAGACTGGGGAGGACAAAAGGGTGATAAGAGTTTTAAAAAGGAATTGTTGGGCTTCCCTGGTGGCGCAGTGGTTGAGGGTCCGCCTGCCGATGCAGGGGACGCAGGTTCGTGCCCCGGTCCGGGAAGATCCCACATGCCGCGGAGCGGCTGGGCCCGTGAGCCACGGCCGCTGAGCCTGCGCGTCCGGAGCCTGTGCTCCGCAGTGGGAGAGGCCACAGCAGTGAGAGGCCCGCGTACCGCAAAAAAAAAAAAAAAAGGAATTGTTTAACACTACTAATAATAAAGGTGAGAGAAGGACAAGGGGGTGGAGGAGAAAGAGAAAGAAACGAGAGATAAGTAGTAACTGACCAGCAATGAGGAGCCTAACATTCTAACAACAATCTCTGCGTCAGATGAGGTGCTGCCAGCTTTCCTCCCTCCCTCCTTTCTTCTTCCACTGTTCTGTGCCTCTGTCTCCCACCTCTGATGGCCTGAGGAGTCCCTTTAGCATTAGGCAGGAAATTGCCCTGGTATCTCCGCCCTAAGAGTGCCACCACGAGAAGCCCAGAGACAAATGCCAAAACGAAAAAAAGAAGAGAATAGAAAGTATTAGAAGGATCTGAGCCAAGAGTCCTGGAGCCACTCCAGGTTACTACAGAAGCAGATGTCAGCAGTCTAGTCTCAACGTTTCTACCCAGTCCACGACTCCTGGTCCTGCAGCAGCCCAGCTCCTGTCCATGAGTGGGAGCTGGAAACCAGCACCTGTGCCCTTTATGGCTCCTGCATGCAAGTCTCCTGCTGTTTAGCACATTCAGTTCTTGGCAAAATCTGCTCATAAGAGATCATTAAAAAATAATGGGTGGATCTCTTAATTTCAGAACAGACATAAATCGCCTTTCTTAATTCCTGAATTGTTTCTCCTTTTAGAAATTCCTCTTTTGCCTCAGTATTTCCATTAAGAACCTGGGAGTCAAACAAGTAGTTAAGGAAAAGACAGAACAGCTACGTTAGAGGTCACAGACCACGTGACCATAAACCACTGAATGTGGCGATGAACCATATCCAATCCGTGTGCACATTTTTTGGGCCCAAATGTGTGTTAGTAGCTAAGATTTTAAAGTGGGAAGATGAGATGAAAATCGAGATTTCTAGTCTCTGTGGAACTGTGGTGGTCCAGGAACACTAGCTCAGTTCTCCTGCAACGGCATCAACCCACCGGCTGGAGCAGAGCTGCCCACCTCCGTCTTCTGCAGCCCCGCCCCACGGGGTTGCGCTGTTGTTCTGCTTTATGAACCTGGCCCCTGCAAGCGTTTGCATTTGTGACTCCTTGACAGGTAACTGAGAGTGGACTAAAGACCATAATTAAAAACTACCTATATTTTGACCCAGAAAAATAAGTTTGCTATTAGTGAATAAGAGCACCTGAGAACAGTTCCTTTGATTAAATCTATTTTAACTCCGATGCCCTTTAAGGGTGGGTGGGCTCCATCACCAGCAGAGCCCTCTTCCTCACCTGGTCCCTGGTAGGCCTGGGGATGACCAAAGGCAGTGTCCCAGTTGTTGGAGGTGTTTCTTTGGGCTGCAGTCCCCTCGGGCTTGGCTCCCCAGCCATCCGAGCTTTCCCAGTTTCCAGATTTGGAAGCATTCCAGGCTGACCAGGGGTCATTGCCACTGCTGACCTGAGGGGTAAAAAAGGAGAGAGTATTCGTGACTTCTAGAAAGCATTACTCAATTCAGTAGGAATCACATAACAATTGAATTGGGGTGCTGAAAAAACTGATAGAAATTTAAAACAATTTAAAATTTAAATAATAAAATTTTAGAAACATGTAGGAAAGCACAAAAGACAGGATCAGCCGAATTTTATTGTTAACAGTTTGCCATATTTGCTTAGGAACTTTACAACAATAACAAAGAAACTCCCTTTCTTTTTCCTTCCCCGAAGTAACTACTTTTCTGAACCTGTTCTCATTCCTGTGCATGTTCTTATACGTCCACCGCGTATGTAATGGAATATGTAATGTATTCATAAATAACAAACGCTTTATATTTTTCAAACTGACCTGAACAACACTGTACTGTATGTAACTCTTTGCAAGCTGTCTTTTTCTTTCACTTAACATTAAGTTTTTGAGATTATACTTGCTGGTAAGAATATGTTTTATTCACTTTAACTGCTTGATGGTAATCAGTTGTATTTTTAACTGTTTTAATTTTTATTTGAAAAGGTAATATGTTCCCAGCAAGAAAAAAATTCAAATAGTATAAAAAGATATGAAATTTAAAAAATATTCCTACCACCTTAAAATGCCAGTCATTCTCTCAGAGATAATGACTCCTAACAAATTCCTTGTATATACTTAAACATGCCATGCAGAGAGAGCCTTTTTGCTTTTAAACATATTATGCGAGCCCAAATTATACTTTCTGCTCTGCACTTTTCTTTTTTCTATTGAATAGCCCAAAACATTCTCCTAGGTACAGCAGCACATGGATGACATCATTCTTTTACATGACTCCCCAGAATTCCACTGCATTTATTTCCCATCATCTAAACAGCATATGCTGAAGCTCATTTATCTTGTTTGCCGTATTTTGCTACTGTGAATAATGCTGCAATGCACATCCTTGTACATCTTTCCTCACATGTCCAATAGATGTATGTGAAATTCCCAGAAGAAAAATTGCTGGGTTAATACAAGTGTGCACTTAGAACGGATAGATTCTGTCAAACTGCTTTCCAAGGAGATTGTACAGTCACATTCCTACACTCCTTCTGCACGCCAAGGGGTGGTGTCTTGCAAAAAATGGGGCTACCCTACTCCAAAACGATTTTTAAAATATTTTCTCCCATTATTCCTTAGCATAATTTTATAGTTTAATTATTAATATTATAAAAAAAATTTTGGAATGGACAATACATGGCACCCAACATCAAGGAGTACTGCGGTAAGAGTACCTGTAACCCACCTCTCACCCCTGGCTCACCCAGCCCTGAGGCAACCAGTTATTTTTTGATTTTTGTTTCCTTAATTTTTAAATTTTAAATCTTCAACCTATATGGAATTTACTTCAGTATACGAAATAATATAGGAATTCAGCTTAATTGTTTCCTGTAGTGATTCTGTTGTCCTGACATCACTTAATGAACAATCCATTTTCCTCCACTGATCTGAAATTCACCTTTATCGTATACTGGACTTGGGCCTATTTCTGGACTCTATTCTATCCTAGTAATCTATTCATACTAGTACCCAGCTACTTTGGAGTCCACTAGACAGAATACCGTTAGTACTTTACCATAACATCTTTTATTGGTTGATTTTTACACGTGAACTTTAGCATCAGCTTCATGTTTTAAAACTAAAACAACCTTTAGTTTTAGCATTAGCATGTCAAATTTAAAAAATGTGCTGATTTTCATTTGAATCACCTTAAATTTACAGATAAACTCAGGGAAAACAAATAGTGCTTTTAAAATAATTTCAATACTGAATGTATTTATTCAAGAACATGGAATAGCAAATTTTTCTCTTTACTCAAGTCTTCCTTCTCACATAAAAATTTGGGGGTTAGTTACAGTGAGAGAGAGAGAGAGAGAGAGAGAGAGAGAGAGAGAGAGAGAGAGAGAGAGAGAGAGAGAGGTTGAGATTTGTAAGAAAATTACCCAAACGGCCTCATACACCTCTCTAATGTTTTAGAATGCTATCATGGTTGGTCTTTTTTTCACTCTTCATCAATTGACATACAGGGTGGATAACTGCCTGCCACCTACCAGAAGCATCAAAAACAGTATATGTTTTACAAAAGGAACTATGATTTCATTCTTACATCTCTATACCTTCAAGAAAAATTAATGAAGTTACTAGTGATTCTGCCTGAAGTCAAATATTAATAGCAGAAAGACATTCATCCTTATGACTGAATTTCTCGAACATACGGCTGACGAGGAGTTACTCTCAAGCCACTCCAGTGCAGACTGGAAATGAAGGCTGCCGTGCTGAGGGCCTGACAATCATGCTTCATTTAAGAGAAACCATTCCTTCCATAGTTTTCTTTAAGTAGGGGTGTTTTATTCAGCAATATATACTCTGTGCTCTCCAAACTAAACTATGAGGTTTTGTTTTTAGAATTAAAAACTTCAAAAGGTATAGAAATTTTGGATAGTAAGATGACAGTAAGTACAGGCATTCATTGTCTAGCATTTCTATAAACTACTGAGGAAAAGGAACAGAAGGGTTATAACTAGAACAACAGGATGAGTAAAAGTTCAGCACTGCCATGACAGTAAGATCGTGTTAGCAAACTGTCAAAGAAGGTTTTCATCAATATTGAGGAAGAAATGGGATATGAAATTCATCACCAAGTAACCTTAAAAAATTAAAACTTATTAGGACAGAAACACATAACATGATAGTTTTTTGAAAAACTACTTTGTTTATACATTGTTTACAATAATTGCTATCTTATTTGGTTACATGTACGATCTTAGCTCTCTACCTGGGTTATGAAATCCTTGTTGGCAAATCTAATAACTTTGCTTCTCTCTGTTTTTTTTTCCCTGGAACATTCCTTCTACCTTGTTTCCACTTGACTCCTACTGATAAATCTTTCAAAACCTGACCAACTGGCAATCTCTCCAGCTTCTATCACTGACTTTTTACTCACTCTCTCTCTCTCAGGTGACCTCCAGGGTCCCTCCTCTAATATCAGTAACTAACAACCGGCTCACAAAGCCTTCATGGTCTGCTTCTCTCTGAACCCACCCTTCCTGCACTTTGGCCTCTGGCTCCTTTGCTTTCAACTCCCAATAACCCTTCTGTCCCTTAACTGCAGGCATCTGGTAACACAATAGTCCACGCCTCTTCTCTACTTTCTTCCAGCTTTCCTTCAATGTCTTCATCCTTTTCTTTCCCCTCCTTTCAGGGCACCAAACCCCTCCCGATTCTATCAACCACTTTAATTAAAAACCGTTCATTAGACCTCACTGACCACAGAATAGATTCCAGACTCCTTAGGCCGTCAATTAAGATCCTAACTTTTCCTTCCGTGACATTGCCTGTCCTCACTACTTGCCACTAACCCTCACTCTGTGCTTCAGCCCGCAGTTTCCCAGGCCTTCCTGTGTCCTTGCCTTTGCTCAGGCTCTGCTCTCCATCTGCATGCAAAGGCTTCTACCTCACCTTCCTAGATTCTGGCCCAGTCCCACCCCACGGAGGGCGCTGGCCTCCGCCTGCTGGCTGACATTCAGTCACACCCTTCCACTTTCTCCCGAAGTTAGCCTTCCGTTAGAGTTGTTGGCGTATCGGTTAGTCATTCCCAGTAGCAAGTCACGGGCAAACATCTCCCCTAAAAGATTCTCAACGTGCCTTACATAAAATGGCGAGGACTCAAATTTTTTATTTTTCTTAAAGTGGCTCTAACTGTGATCCTCTTGGTCATTTGTATGAAGTAGGTATTATTCTAATAATAATAGATCATTATATCTATTATTCTTTAGATATGCACCTAACCTTCATAACATTACTATTATTTCACAAAGAGGGAAATCAGATTTTCCTCATGTATACTGACTTGAGTCTCTTCTAGGAAAATAACCGGCTGTGGACGACCACAGAATAAGCGATTTTCAGCACTACCATGCTCTTAAAATAACAATGCCTTCCCAGTTATGAAAGCTTATCAGTACACTGTAGAAAAGCTGGAAGGTACTGACAGGTACAGATGGACAGAGGGACGGACATATGTGTGATAAAGAACAGTAACATGTTAATGGTAAAATCTAGGAGGCGTGTATATGATTATTCGCTATGAAGTTCACTTAACTTTCCTATGCTTTAAGTTTCAGCAAATGTTGGAAAATCCAACAAACAAAACTTGCACATACAAACATCGTCTTCTGAACTCCATGAGGATGCATGCAAGGGACAAGAGAAGGTCTGTGCCCATCAGGCTCACCAGTGATTTCTTGTTGCCTATGAACATGGGGCCTACACGTTATGTGTTTAGTAAATTACTTGCTAAATTAAACCACTCACAAACACTCACATGTTTGTCTGGATCTCTATTATGAATGGATTTTCACCTGCCTTGCACTGGAACTGGCTGATTATGTCTGACTCGCCCCCTAACTCCCACTCTAACTAAATTAAATGTTCCCTAATGGCAGAAACAACGTAGTCAACACATTTGCTGATTTAGCACTCTAAATTTTTTTTTTTTACATCTTTATTGGAGTGTAATTGCTTTACAATGTTGCGTTAAGTTTGTGCTGTATAACGAAGTGAATCAGCCATATGCATACACATGTCCCCATATCCCCTCCCTCTTGCGTTTCCCTCCCACTTTCCCTATCCCAACCCTCTAGGTGGTCACAAAGCACCGAGCTGATCTTCCTGCGCTATGCGGCTGCTTCCCACTAGCCATCCATTTTACATTTGGTAGCGTATGTGTCAATGCTACTCTCTCACTTCGCCCCAGCTTCCCCTCCCCCCACCGTGTCCTCAAGTCCATTCTCCACGTCTGGCACTCTAAATTTAAAAGCTATCCTAACCTCGTAAGACAAAACAAAGAAATACATTTACACTGTCTTTACATCAAGAGAACATCTAAATGCATCCGCTGAAAGGAGCCAGTAGAGCAGAAAGACAGAGAACGGAGTCTGAGTGGCCATGGAGGGGTGGGGAGCGAAGGGTACTCCTGAGATAATCGGAGCAAAGCTGTGCATCTTACAAATACATAATATGGGGTAAAAGGGGGCAAGGATAAGAACATTGGTCCACTGGTTGAATTTTAAATACCTCATGAAACTGTAGAAATCTGACTGACGTAAACTTCTCATGGGTGCAACGGTTAAGAGCTGAAGCTCTAGAGGCTGTCTATCTGGGTTTGAATCCCAGCTTTACCACTTACTAGCTGTGTGAACTTGGGCAATGTACTCCATCTCTCTTAGTTTCCACTCTTATAGAATGGATATAACATCATAAACTTCCTCATAAGACTTCTGTAGGAATTCAATGACATAATGCATATAAAGCACCTAACAATATCTGGCACACGGTATGCATTCAGTAGTGGTTATCTTACTACATGGGGGCTCATCTAGAGTATACAGAAAAGAATGAAGATTGGTAATCTTTGAGTAAATCCCCATTAGTTTATGCTTTAGAGGAAAAGATCAGTTATATTTCCAAATGGCTTCAATGACAGATCACATTAATAGAGAAACTTTTATTAATTAAATAAGGGATTATAGGCACTTAGGATACTTTCTATTTTAGCCAAAGATCTGTTTCCTTCAGATACATAAGAGAAAGAGGAAGAAGACAGAACTGGTTTGCCATAAAGTTCCAAAGCAACTCATAATTCTTGGGGGTCTTGGCACATTTTCTGTGTGCTAAATGCTGAGATCTTGCTTTTCTTCAAAGCCTAACCCCTACTGCAACAAACTGAGCTACACAATGATTTGGTTTAATGATCCTTCGGCCTCTGACTTCTTTGCCGTCAATTCCAAGAACCCCTTTTGTCCCTCACCTGCAGGCATTTGGTCGCACGATAATGCACTATGTTCCTCCGCTAAGGTTTCAAATTCTGAGGGACCTCTCCTATCCTCTTCTCCCAGCCCTCCCTCCTCTCTCCTTTCTACTGAGCAATGTCATCATTCTCTCCCTTCCCCACCTTTTACGGTACCAAAGCCATCCAGACTCTGTAAACTCCGTGATTAAAAATCCTTCATTAGACCTTGCTGTCCATGGAATAAATCCATCAATCGAGTCTCATCAAAAGTCTCCAAAGTATAAATCCCAAGTGCCCTTCCAACTCCTATATGTCCCACATTCTGTGTTGCCATGCCCCCAAGAAGAGCTTTAGTAAGATACTTTAGCTGAAACAATCACCTCACTTGGGAAAAAAAAAAGGATTACTTCTAGGGGTTTTAAATGTTTATTTCCTCTTTCATTCAAGTTTGAATTTTACCTTATTTATGGAAGGAGAAGGAGGTGGTGATTGGCTGAGACTTTCAATACGACCAATCTGAGCCAAAACATCCACCTTAAAATGAAAGAAGATGCTCGGTAAACAAAGGGGAAAAACAGAGTATACCAAAGCTAACAGCAGCAGATGCATAGCAGGGCTAAGTTCACCAGAAAGTTCCAGCATGCCACTCGTGCACCAAGATTACATGCAAAAAGCAAAGCCCCTACTGTACAGTGGTGGTTTGTCTTCCGTGCATTAGTATATATTCTAAAGACTCTTGCTGTCATAACACAGTATCACTGAAATACTAAAAATAATTATAAGCAGCACAGAAGGACTGGAACAAATATCATGCAAGTCATACAGCCAACGAAAAAAAACTCCAGAGGAAAAACATAGCCAAGCTTTTAAAAATGTTAGAATGTTGAACCAGGGCCTTCAAAGCCACCAGACATGTGAGATGAGCAAAGCTTCCTGGAACCACAGAGCCACGGAGAACGTACCAGGACCGGCTAAGAGCACAGAACAGCCTGCGAGGTCGTGAACTCTGTGTGCTCCTGAGCTGACTGGCTTGGTGTGCAGTGTCAACATGCGAACAGATAACTGATACACCCTGTGGAGCTAGGCAATGGCCAAATCAGCATCGCTATTAGGAGGACAACCTTGGAGCCCAATTTCCAGGCTTCGAATCCCAGCTCCACGACTATCTAGTAGGGAAGTCATTACTATTAACGTTTATATAGTGTTACGAGAATGCACTTTTCATATACAACTTTCTTGTGAAGAAAGTTGTACCATTCGTAGATGTAAATAAACTTGTTTCTGGAAATCCACTAGTAATACACAAAGAAGATAATCAAGATGGAGTAACTGGGATCCAGTTTACATTTCCACTTAAAACTAAAAAAGACAAAATATATGAAACTGTCTTCAAATCATTAGACGTCAGGCAATCAAGGACCTGACTTCTGCCTAGAGAGACTTTCCAGGCCATGGATCAGGGACGGGGAACCCATGCAAAGACCACTGGTCTCTGTGAATTAAGAAGACAGAGCTGGGAGTCTGGAGCAGAGTACTGAGAAGCAAAAAGCTGCACAGAGACCTCCGGAGATAAGTAGGGGACGGGACGGGACCCCAGGCCTTAGGCTGAGTACTGATCAGCATATGCACGTGAGGGAGCTGCCATATGAAAGGTTAAGTATCAACCCCTTAGTACGGTGGTTCTCACCAGCCAGAATGGAAAACCTCATGATTCATAAGGGTGACAGCAGGTACAGCACTGAAAAGGCTTTTGCCTCAACAGAGAGGCAAAAATATCCCTAGACTGAGCATTGCTCTGGTCCCACTCTAAAAAGCTTAAACTGAAAGAATTAAACTGTTTCTACGTAACTTTCTTTTAAAGAAAAACAAAACAAAACAAAACAGTAGTCTGCAACTGCTGACCACAAAATAATAGGTCTGGTTTTGTTATATTTTGCTACTTTGTTGTTACTTTGCTTCTTATAGGACATCCTTGGGCCACCAAGATGAGTAAGAATCAAACTCTTACTTCTGACAATAGGCATCAATGAAAATGCAGTAAGACCTGGGCAAGGGCCTGTTTGGAAACAACAGTTAGATCGACTTGATTCACTGGTTTCCCAGTATGTTCTGCTGGTTTCAGGTGAAATAAGTTCTTCTGGTTTCCCAGTTCTTCAAGACATGGTCTAAGAACTTTCACTGCACACATCATGAGACAACACTGGGAGAGGCTGGGGGCAGATGCAGAGATGGGCAACAGATGCCTTTATTTCTCTCTGTGCCCACTTGAACAAGTTCAGACTTCAAGGGTGATCTAGGTCTGAGAATTAACGAGAAAGATAACTTATATTTCATCAAGGTTGCTTTCTGTTTGGCGTTCTACCAAACCAGCCAACAAGAGTACAAAGAATATATAAAGGTTCAAAAGATACTGATGAGTAGGCAGAGCTCCCGCTGCCCACCTGGTTCCTTACAGAGGATGCCCAAAGTTCAATACAGGTCAACACGGACCATTCGGTTTGACAAGTCTACCAGGTAAGAAGAGTCGCTAATCGTGGGCTCACTATCTTGCGTATTATCATCTCGGGGGAAAGGCTCTGGAAGCATCATTCGAGGGCCCACCTTATTACCACACAAGGAAATCCTCAGTCACATACATCTACACCCTATCGGTTATGTTGCTATGGCCAATTACACTGCCATTCCCTAATATATACGCTTGGAAGGAAAGAAGGAGGGAAGGAACTTCCAGAGTAAGACTTTGGCCAGGGATATACAACAAAAATGAATGGAAGGTTACTGGTTTTGTGAAAGCTGAGGTTATTATGTTTTTGTTTGTTTGTTTATTGAACCTCATCTACATGACTGAGGCAAAACTGTCTTTATCTGACATTTCTCATTCATGAAATGTTTAATAACCATGTGCCAATTGTGTTAGGAAGTAGGACTAGAAAGCAAATAATGGGATTCCTCTATAAACCGAGAACATTTCAATCAGTTTCTAACAAAGGTTTCTCGTTCTCAAAAAGGCCCACAGAAGGTATAAAATTGTCTTATGTGAAAAGCCTAATTATTTCAGCTCAAAATACAGACAGAATTTGTAAAATTTCCTATTTTGTTATTTATAGATCTTTTGCTAAAAGCACATCATCTAATTCTACAGATGAACCTCTACTGATTTCAAAAAAACCCTTATAGAAATATAAAACTTGTACATTCTTTAAAAAACAAGGCTAGATCACAACAACAGATTAAATCAATTTGTAGGCAGTCACATCAATACTACTGACTGGAAATTACTTTCCAAAAAGCTTAAATGACTTAACAGATCCTTTATTAATTCACATTCTGAACCCACAGATGACAATTCCAGGTATTTATTTTTTAAATAGAGAAAACTAGAAGAATAAGATTTGCCTTAAAAAATGGAAAATATTTGTACTAGCTTTGAGAATTTACTTATTTTTTTAGCACAAAGTTTTAAAATAGGTAGCTTTATGTGCCAAACAGGATGATGCTATGAGTAGCAGAAGACAATTTGATAATCTGTCTAATAAAGGTCCACGTGAAATGGGCTTTTATAGACATTCTTCTGATGATGGGTTGGGCGTATAACAATGCTGACTGGCCCTTCACGAGGGCAGTTATAAGGTAAAAACAAAACAAACCCTCTGCTTTTGTCATTTGTTTCCTGTTAGATAAAGCCAAATAGCAACAAAACATCCTAAAAAATAAATTTCGCCAGTGTATTTTTGAATGGGTCCCAGATGCACAAAGCTGTCTTATGTAAGGCAAGGGTCTGGGATCAGGAAAGCATGGAAGGTTAACATCACCAGCCTAATTCAGTTTTGAAGAAAAATGTCAACAAATCCTGTATACAGATGTGCACAACCCTCCTTACAAAGCCCTGTAACTGAGTAAAAGGGATTCCTGTGTGGCTGGGAGAGGGGGTGGGGAAATGGAGAGAACCTTTGCAACAGGGGTTTTGTAAAGAGAAAGTCTCAGTAAGCAATTATGAGAAGTCCACAGCATTACAGACCTTATTTGAGATAATGAAATAATAAGCCTTTGTGAAGGTTTCTTTTGCTGATTTATTTTTAAATGGACTACAAAATGGCCTAAAAATGGACTTTTTTTTGAGAAATGTGAAAGCAAAATGTAGTTCCAACATAAAATTACTATTTCCTTCCTCATTCCTTAATAAATAAAAGTTCCTTCATAACAAATACCATCACACTGAAAATCTCTACATAATCAAAAAGATGTTATGTCCCTAAATACCCACTTAACTTTGAGCATTTGTTTAATATCCAAACTGTTAAAAATAATTAAACCCCTAATAAGTACCACGTATTGTTCTAAACACTTCAGAACTTTTTTCCATTTACTCTTTCCAACAATTCTGTGAGGTCTTACAGATGAGGAAACTGAGGCACACAGAAGCTAAGAAGCTCACCATGAGTCACACAGCAAGTATGAGATCTGGGAATAAAATCTAGGCAAGGTCTGGGATTAAAACCGAGCGTTTTCCTGCCCTTACACATCTAAAGGATGCAGGACACCCCTATCAATAACTATGGCTCGCAAAGGCACTCAGGGTTTTAAAGTGGAATGAAAAAGAGAGCACAGAAAAAAAGCAACCTTTCAGAGAAACAGAAATGGGAAAGTCAGGAAGAGAAACTAGATTTGTGGGGAAATAATGAGTGATTCTGTTCATGCAGAGTCTGAGATACAGAGGAGACAGGCAGATAGCGATGCTGAACAAGAGGCTGGAGACTGAGCAAACTGAAGAGAAAATTCAACACTGGAGAGAGATTTCTAAGGGAATCTTCTGCACGGTTAGAGAGGGTAGAAGAAGGAGACAGGTTGGAACAAAAAAGGGTAAAAGTGGATTGAGACTGTTCCATGGAGAGGGGAGAGGTGAAAAAAGAAGGAAATATTTCTTAAATGTCTTCCGTGAGTCTGACACCGCTTTATACCAGTGGCCTGGTCCTCCGATAGTTCAGGAAGCAGCCACGACTCTTACGAAGTGGAGCCAGACTGTCAACCCAGCTCTAACACCAAACGTTACACCAGGCTTCCCACCGCCACCAACCCACATGGAGAGGGGGAAGGATGGGATGAGAAACCGTGAAACAGAAGAACAGAGATATAGCCGAGGGCAACTGGGATACAGTGTGATAAAGAAAGCAACGAGAATTTTAACAAAAGGAAAAGCAGTTTATTCCAAGTATGTACACCTTTCTAGTTTAAAAAGGATAGAAAAATAAATCCCTCAAATCAAAAACCTTCAGATAAAACATCTAGGTTTATACAACTTTCAATTAATGTTTAAGCCCCATTGTTCTTTTAAAGGTACAAACAAAAACTTCCCATTAATTTCTCAAAAGTAAGTTCTGCAAAGAGGCAGTAATCTAAGAGTCTTTAAAAAGATCTATACTGAGAAACTTTTTATAATCAATGATATAATTTAAACACTAATAGCTGGGAGAAAACCCAAATGAGGACAGCTATTAACACATGTTTGGTAATAATGTCTGAGATTCATTTCCACCAGCGGGTTAATTCATTCTAGCGGCACAGCTACTAACAGGAAATGCTCCTGAAACTGTAAAATATCAGATAAATGACTAATAATGAAACCAGTAATGACCACTAAAAACCATTCTTCTTTTCTAAAGGTACTGCAATAGCTGTCCTCATCCAACTTAAAATCTGTAACAGAAAAAGAAAACAAGAACCTGACTCATTTCTTGGATATCCTTCAATAATTTTTCTACACAATTTGCATCTGTGGTGTGTATATATTTAAACACAATAAAGATAACATTACACACAGTGATCTGCCTTTTTAAAAGCCCATTCATCCATATCTGTATATCTGAAGCTACCCTTATTCTTCTAAAGCAGCCCTGTTTCCCATGGTGTTGCTGTCCTGTAGTCTATCTGACCAGCCCCTACTGATGAGGCACACATTCTAGGCTTTGCTGTTACAACAGTGCTGCAGGAAACCTCTTCTCCTGCCCAGATGGCTGTGTTCTGAGAGTAGAGCTGTAAGATCAACTCAGAGTGCTGGGTCAAAGAGTAGATGCACCTCAAATATTAATATATATTATCAACCTGTCCTCCAAAAAGCTTCATCGATTTATCCTTTACCAGCTTCATACCAGAATGCCTATTTGAACACGCCTTTCTTCACACTAGGAGTTAAAACATTTTAATTCTCTGCTAATTTGCTAATTTCAAAATGAGCATTTCCCTATGTCTATTGGCTCTTTGTATTTCTTTTCCAATGAAAAATCTGTTCATATCCTTTGCCCATTTCTTCTGAGTTGTTTACCTTTTTCCTACAGATTTACAAGAGTTCTTTGTATATTAAGAGAATTAGCTGACATCTCTGGCATGTTAGAAATTGTTTTCCTAGTTGAATATTACTTAAAAAAATTTTTTTTATTTATTTATTTTTGGCTGTGTTGGGTCTTCGTTGCTGCACGCGGGCTTTCTCTAGTTGCGGCGAGCGGGGGCTACTCTTCGTTGCAGTGTACGGGCTTCTCATTGCGGTGGCTTCTCGTTGCAGAGCACAGGCTATAGGCGTGCGGGCTTCAGTAGTTGTGGCACGCGGGCTCAGTAGTTGTGGCTTGCGGGCTCTAGAGTGCAGGCTCAGTAGTTGTGGCGCACAGGCTTAGTTGCTCCGCGGCATGTGGGATCTTCCTGGACCAGGGCCCGAACCCGTGTCCCCTGCACTGGCAGGAGGATTCTTAACCACTGCGCCACCAGGGAAGCCCCTTACTTTTCGAATTAAATATATCAATTCTTTCCTTAATGGCTGCTAGAAATTGTGCTGTGCTTAGAAAGACCTTCTATATTCCAAAGTTAATGAAAAAAAATGTTACCTATATTTTTTCCAAGTACTTAAAAAAATAAAACAGCTCTATCATTTTTCAAATTAAATTGTTCCAACACATTTAAAGAATAATGCATTATATTCCTTTGACATTTACAGTTCTAGTCTACACCTCAGCCAAGTGGCTGGACTGTGTTTTACAGGTAAAGGGTTCCCTTACATACTAGAAAGGAAAGAAGAAGATCATAATGGGGGTTGGGATGATGCATCAACATTATCTACCTCTACACCAGTCACTGCACTTACCTCTGTGATTGCTCAGTAAGAAGCTAGAACCAGAAGGTACCCCAAGCAACCTGAAATTAGGAGTTTTAAGAAAAAGAAAAGGAAGTGCTATTTTACATCTTAAGTTATAAATAAATGTATGAACTAATTACTGTGAAATGCAGTATAGCTCAAAAATACAAAGTCAGTGAAGACTCAGACAAATTAAAAAGTAACAGGCTCAAAATAAGTTATTCAAGAACATCTGCAGATGGATGTAAACTTTCAGAGAGATCTCTCTAAAAAGATACGGTTTAAAAGATACAACAGTCAGAAAGTTGGATAACCAGTAGCTGAATGTGAGGCTTTAACCTGCCTGTGCAGGAAGAAGGCCAAATTGAAACCAAGTGGTGCTGAGGAGGCTCAAGGGATACTGATGAGAGAGTGTGCACAGTGTACCGAGCTGAAGGGGGGCCCTGCCTGCCTGATGGCAGAGAGGAGAGGCCTGGCTCCTCTGACACACTTATCTCCAAATAAAACTGTCCTCTGGGAACTAACACAACGCCAGACTAACTAGAAAGGCCCAAGAGGTGTAACCCTGGAACAAAAATAGTATTTTCTTACTGACATTCAGAAAATGAAATAACGGGCAAACCTGACAGCCACATTTTTTTAAAGCTGCCAATTAATAATGGTATTTATAAAACGTACCACAGTTTTGGCCCATTTAAGTTGTTCTCACATCCTGGATAACTGAGAGCATAGACGGCTGCTGAAAATATTTTTATTCAAATGCTTTAATTAATTCATTATGGTCATGCTTTCTGTATTTTGTTACTCCTTGTTTTGGTTCATTTTTTTTCTTTGCTTTCAAAGGATCTGATTAGGTTTAACGTCAGATTGGATTGGTAAAACCTAACCTTAAAAAAAAGTCGGTTATACTTTCTTCAAAATAACCTGGAAGAAAAAAATTACACTTATGCTGATCAGTTTATATTGTTACATTTAAATACTGAGGAGTCTTCTTCATAACATAAAATTTGAGCCTGATTTTGAATTTGTGTTTATGAGCTAAAGTACTCCAGTCTACCTTGAGATATTAGAAACAGGACACCGAATTAAAATAAGATGAATGTTCCCATCTTTTGTTTCCTTCACTTATTCTATGATCATCTCATTATAATTCCCCTTTATTGAAATGTCATTTTTACTTAACGCAAACCCTTTCACTGATGTTTTTGTAAAACTCAGTGATTCTCAGCTGGATTGACTTTGCCCATTTGGCAACAACCGGAGACAATTTTGGTGACTGGAACCGGGGTTGGGGCAGCGGTGGGGGGAGGTGGGGAGAGCCGTGAGTGCAGGCCAGAGACACAGCTAGTCATCACAGGGAGGAAGCATCAGGCCCCAAACGTTAACAGCTCCCAGGCTAAGAATCCCTGGTAAAACGTCAAGTAAGGGTTAACTACTATTTCTTCACACTTTATCATAATGGGGGTTGGGATGATGCATCAACATTATCTACCTCTACACCAGTCACTGGCCAATATTCTTAGGTATTACAGATTAACAAAATATAGGAGAATGCTCAACGCTGGTGATAACCTCGCCTCTGAATTTTAAATATCTGAGCCAGACAATGTGTAATTTAGGATGTCCACAAAAGCTATTTAAAAATGTATAAAATCTGCAGTTAACATATGGTAACAGTACTTTGAAAAGCTCTCTTAAAAGGTTAAGATTTAAATATACTGTAAGCAAATAATCATAAGTGATATGATTATTAGGCTTTACCTAATTTAAAGCCTTTTATGTAGTTAAAAATGTCAAGAAGTAACATCTCCTAAAGCCCATTCATTTCTAAAGATGTAGGAGGCAATAACGCTTCCATATCCATCTTCTCAATTTTCTTACTGACACTGGCTCTGGATAATCATTGAGCAATAACTGAACCAGGCAGAGTCACCTAAACTGGTCAAATTCCTTAAAATTACTGTGAACTTGCAGCATAGTTTTCTCAAATTATCCCACTCTTCTAAGTTTTCTAGAAGCAGTACCATAACGGTACCAACTGCTGGATCTACAGCCACTTTTACATGCACTGCATCTGCAAGAGGGGGCTCGAGCTGAGAATGCAAGGAATGTGCCAAGGTCACAGAAATCACGTCCTGTTCCAGCCAGACCTTTGACCCTGACCGCTGCGCCTCAGCAGAGGACCCTTTTCCTTCCTTGCCCTCAAGTGAGAGGATATTCGCAATTTATGGGGTCTGTATTCATACCATGCCAGACTTTTACAAGCAACTCTCAACAAACACCCCGCCTTCTAGTTAATCATCAACTCTAAAAACAGTCTTTGTTAAAACCCAGCAAGAAATGCCACACAAATAACACGTAAACAGCTACTTTGTTTACGCTTTCAGGGAATGGCAAGAGCTATAATGCAGCACAAGCTTTCACAAACGGGCTTTGCTCTCAGTAAAGCCAGTCGCATCCAGCAGGATGATGGAGTAAGATTTACCTGGTTGTTACTGCTGGCAGCTGAGGAACTGGCTTGAGCTGTACTTGCTGAGAGGGAATCGAGGAAGGCTTGGTCAGCCACTGAATTTCCACAAGAAAACTGATCTTTTCCATCACTGGGCAAAATCTGAACATTAGAAAGAACCACAGTTATCTTCATAGATCAGAATTATTTCAGAGTTAGAGCCCCTGAGGGCAAGCAGGAACTGTCAACTAATATGGAAAAGGGATTTCTATTCTTAAAGGGTAAGCAAGCCCAAGAAGATGCCATGATTCCTTTCCGTCAGTATATGCAGAATTCTAGAAATGCAACTAATGCCAGTAGCAACTTAAATTCTCCCATTTTCCTCATTCTTGTTAATTTTTAGGATCCTGAATGCACAGTGCACAGAGATCAAACACGACATAAACATGACACATGTGGACTGGGTTCAGGGGCCTGTGGACCCTCTGAAACTGTCTGGAAAAGGTGGGGTGTCTGAGATTTCATCAGATTCTCCAGAGTGTTCAAAACTCCCCCCGCCAGCTCTCAGTCAGGAGCAACAGACAGCCTTCCCATTCTGTAGGCAGTGCCCAGCACACATCCTCCCAGGGCACTGTTTCTCTCTACTGGAGGGGAGCGCAAGGCAACTTTGTTCTTGATCTCACTCCAACTTTACTCACAGGGCACCAGACAGCCTTAGTTTCTTTCTATCACCCAGGATGAGAGGCAAGCTCACCATGTACCCAGGATTAAGCTCAGTGACCTATGGACAACCAGCAGGGGGTGCCAGGAGGCTGACTCAGAGAGAGTTTGTCAGCTGAGTGGGTGGGTCCCAGGCAGGGAGGGCTCATTCAGGGGCTGTGCACTATCCTTGGCATCTATCACAACAGAGCTTAAACCAGGCAACAGCTCACAGCAGCCCATCCAAGACCCTTCGTCCTTGGGAATGGGAGAAGGAACTGAGAGAGATGTCCTAAATTAGCACAGGGAGAAGAAAGCTACTTTCAAACAGTCTGCTATTTAAACTTTGTGAGTCAATTCTACAGTAAACAGTATTGTAGGCAGCAGCTACTACACAACATTAGCAAAGGGAAAAACAGGGACTTTTATTCAGAATAATTAAAAGTTGCTATCCTTGGAAGGAACTTAATCTAAATATTTGGAGTCACTCTTTGGAGCCTAAGTCTATAGGTAATATTTCTTCTTGGTTCTACTTCAATGTATTTTCTACATTTTATATAATCAGCATGTATTACTCTTACAATGGAAGTTTTTCATTATCTTCCAGTCCTGTCCTTTAAGTTGATAATTCATAAAAAGATATATGACAACGACCAGATTTAATTAATAAATGACAGCAAGTTCTTACCTCAACGTAGTCTGTGGGAACAAGCCCTCGTTCTCCTTTGCTGTTTCTTCCTTCCAGCCATCCTCCACCAACATCCTCAAAAAGGTTAAAAAAAAAAAAAAAAAAGATTATAGTTGGAATTTCCTGCAGTTTTTTTTCTTTTTTTTTTTGGCGGTACGTGGGCCTCTCACTGTTGCGGCCTCTCCCGTTGCAGAGCACAGGCTCCGGACGCGTAGGCTCAGCGGCCATGGCTCACGGGCCCAGATGCTCCGTGGCACGTGAGATCCTCCCAGACCGGGGCACGAACCCGTGTCCCCTGCATTGGCAGGCAGACCCTCAACCACTGTGCCACCAGGGAAGCCCTCCTGCAGATATTTTGCTCTGGGAATTGTTATACATAAAAAAGTAGGGACTTCCCTGGTGGCGCAGTGGTTAGGAATCCGCCTGCCAATGCAGGGGACATGGGTTCGAGCCCTGGCCCGGGGGGATCCCACATGCCGCAGAGCAACTAGGCCCATGCGCCACAGCTACTGAGCCTGTGCCACAGAGCCCGCGTGCCACAACTACTGAAGCCCATGCGACTGGAGCCCGTGCTCCACAACAAGAGAGGCCAGCACAATGAGAAGCCTGCACGCCCCAGTGAGGAGTGGCCCCCGCTCGCTGCAACTAGAGGGGGCCCACATGCAGCAACAAAGACCCAACGCAGCCAAAAATAAATAAATAAATTTATTTTTAAAAAAGTAATTAACATTAACCTTTTCATTCCTGCAGAGCTAACGTCGTTCAAATTTTTAAATTCTTAAGCCTTCTCTTTACATCAGAAAATGATATAATCTAAAAAGAAAACTCAAACTTGAACAACCGATCAAAGATTGAAAAACAGTCTATTAATAGAATGCCATCATTTTGCAGTTCCTTTCTATTTACTGGTCTGTGGTAGGTCACAGAAATGGTTTGCAGCTCTGACTGTCAAGAGGTAGAATGCAAAGGGGTAGAGGTAGAATGCACACCCCTACTTCTAGAATCTGGGCTGTCCTTTGTGACCTCTTTGGCCAACAGAATGAGGTGGAGATAATATGGGGTGAGTTCAGAGGTGGCCTCGAGAAGCTCTGTACACTTCAGCTCACTCTTCTTTCCAAAAGAGCTACTATGAGGATAAATTTGAGTTGCCAGATGATGACAGAGACAAGGCCCAGTCTCCCCGTTGCCCCACCCAAAGCCAGCTAACCCCCAGCAGGAGAAATGCCAGACAGATGAGGCCATGTTGGAGTACTCTGCCCCAGCCCTGCACTGGGTGACTGCAGACCCACGGGCGAGCCCAGGTAAGGAGAACCACCCGCTGACTTGTGGATTCCCGAGCAACAACAATCGATTATTTGTTTAAGCCACTAAGCTTTGGGATTGCCTGTTGTTTAGGAAAACTAACTGGTCCATACTCCCTTAGCTCTCCTGGATAAGTAATATTAATAAACTAAATATCAATAATAACATACTCTATAACAGGATTCCCAGTTTTCAACGTTACTTCAGCAAAATCCTATTTCTTCCTCTTAAAATAGTAAGGGTTATCTTAAATTCATAAATCATACCCTAATTAGTTAGTACCTACCTGAATCTAGGTAACACATTCTTTTTTTTTTTTTTTAACATCTTTATTGGGGTATAATTGCTTTACAATGGTAGATAACACATTCTTTTTAAAAGTCGTTTTAAGCCACAACTTTGTCCATTTCTTGACTACAACGGCAACTTAAATACTATTTTACCAAGAAATAAAGAATGCTTCTTCATTAAAAAAAAAAAAATCAATAGTAGATAAAAGAGTCTTTAATCTCTTCTATGATTAAAATTAGAACCTATTTACTTATATATACCTGGCATATTATATATAACTACATATACTTTTTCTAACCAGTAATTTTTTTTTTTAAATCTAAAACATACAAAATAGGTCTAAAAAAATACTATCAACATTAAGAAACCGCAATCCTCTTGGTCATTCCTTGTTCTCCTTCCTTGGTCTCTGTGCTGCCATAGTCCCCACTCCCTCCCACCTGGTGGGACAGGTGCATCCCTTCCTTCCTCTTCCAGAGTCTCCTTGGCCTTCCTGGTACCTTTCTTCACATGCTTGCTCAAAGACGTCCAGGGAGCTGGCCTATCTCCAGCCCTCAGCTCTAGCTCTGCAATTCTCTTTCTAAACTGATGCAAAGCTATAGGGCAGGGTTGATTATTTGTTAGGCTTTAAACTCAACATTTAAAAAATAAGCTCTTCTTCCTGACTTACGTACTTTAATAAATTCATTTGCACCATTCTCTTAGGTGTGAAGGCCAAAAACCTCAGGGGGATCCTTGACTATTTCTCACCAATAGTATCTAATCAGGCACCAAGTCCTCCTGGTCTGACTCTCCAGAGCCTCCTGCATCCATCTTCTTTCTACTCCTATTGCTACTACCCAAGGTCATGATCCTAGGCTCCAGCCACACCAATTCATTCAATACACCTCTGCTAGATTAATTTCCTTGAAGTGCAGGTCTCATCATGTCACCTCCCTACAACAATATCGACAATAAAACCAAGCAAAACCCTTAAATGAATCCACTGCTTCCCAAATGAAATCCAAGGCTGTAGCCTGGCTTCAGGTCCTGTCTGGTTTGGCTCTAAGATCCTGTTTTCTCAGCCCGTCTCCTACTGGCGTATATATACCTGTACTCCTGGGACACTTGTTTACTTGCAGTGTCCCCTGCAGAGAAGAAAAAGCAGGGCTTAGAGGCCAGCGGATGTGGTTTTGAATCCCGGTTTTGCCACTAACAAGCAGAAGGGTCTTGGGCAAGTTACTTAACCTCTCTAAGGCTCGTTACCCTCATTTGTAAAAAGAGATTAAAAATACCTACCTCACACAGTTCACAGAGAAAATACATCAAAAAATATATGCATAGTACTTAGCCAAACACTTGGCTCACAGGCCATGAATAAATGGTAGCTGAGGCTGCTAAACAACACTGGTCACTTTCTGATCTCTATACCTGTGTCCAGCTGGGATCTGTCCCGGATGTCGCTCCAGTTCTGCCTGATGGAGCCCCATCCAGCTATTTTTAGGGGGTCTTAATTGTTCTCAGTGTTTATATAATAGATTATTACTTCAATATCAATACTTCACAAGCAACAGGAAAGAAATTCATGTGGGTCTGAATGATCAACCCTGTTAAAAAAATAAAATCTTAAAAATAAGTCCTTAAGGGACCAATTTAAACCTAACAGTTCTCTTACCGGATTTGTAATTGTGATGATTTCTCCTTCATTAACTGTCAGTTCATTATTTCCAGGTTCAGCA